>NC_053133.1:6205808-6353308 GCF_010015445.1 Perca fluviatilis | reverse complement strand
CAATAAGAATACAAGAATCTACACTGATTTGCTCAGGAGGCTAGATAAATATGAAGGTCATTTCTTTTTAAGAATGAAAGCTCCCTTCTCCAAAGCAGCCTGCAGGTATTTGCTTAACTCCCTGGGAGGATCCCTGTTCTCCCAAAATAATAAATATAGACCTCAGGAGGAGACCAGTGCACAGGACTTGCTGACCACAGACAGTACAAGTGGATCTCTGAGGTCGTATAGGTTTACATGCTGAGTTCTGAACCATAGACGATTAGCCAGGTTCTATTGCTGCGTATAGGGTGTAGGGCTTAAATGACTCACAGAGAGCTATTGCAGCACGGAGAGATGTTTAGAACAATTTCCTTTTTGTGATCTATGTTTTGAGGTGTGGAAAGGATAAGATAAGTGCCCAAAGGGCAAGTCGATGCTCATTGCCAAGGAGTAGAGTTGATGGACATTACAGGGTGAGTCATAACACTTGGAGGGCTACCTAGAGCGGGATCCAGTTATTCATGGGATACCAAGTCTGGCACTCAAGGAATACAGTCCAGTTGTCTGAAAATGAGCTCATTTAACCAAAAATAGCTGAAATTTTCCACTTTGGTAAAAGCATCAGCCTGCAGCACCTTTACATGTAATTAAAGGCCTGTAGCACTAAAAAACAAACTGGCAAGACCACATCAATGTTGCTGTTTAACAATGTTGCAAGTGCCAAGCCTATTAGCAACTAACAGGAGCAGAATTTAAGGGGAAATTGACTGACCACAAAATGAGGGATCTCAGGGCCTGGCTAAAGGCCTGCTGACAGAATCTTGGTCTTTAAGGAGAGCAACACCTGAGGCAGGTGGAAATTGAATATTGCATTATATTTCCTGTGGCTTTTTGTGGAGCTGGAACTTGGCAGGGGAACAGTGAGTGTGGTGGAACTCATGAAAAGCACACTTGAGTAACTCCCTTTAATTGAAAGGAGGGGAACTGTCTGCGTCGTTTTGGCTATGCTAGCTATACACGCCAGCGCTCACATTACATGTCAGCTCTGATGCTGCGCCGATGCAAAATGAGGCGAACTTGCGAGCCCCGGGCCCTGTTGAAAGATGATATTAGAAAATATTTGTTTCATCTCTGTGACATAATAGGATTAGGGGGGGACGTGAGACGCTGCCCCAACCATCTGATGAAGGAAGGTGAGGAGAGACAGAGAGAACCTAAGTCTGGTTTAAGTCTTCATGTAGGTCTTCTTCTTTCTTGTCTCTCTTTCCATCTTTGACAGGCTAGGGTTGTTCCTCTTCCTCTGGTGCTTCTCTCTCCCTCCAGACGGACTGACCAGTAACTGATGCTATATAATTACCCAGGTGAGGCTTGAGCGTTTCCATATGAGCGACCTGGGTTGCAGAGCCTGTCAGATTAACATGATGTGTGTGTTTTCTCTCTGGTGTTTAGCCATTCCCAAAGCATCCCCTTCACAGCCTTGTGGAAGAAAAGGTTGTATCTGTAGAGTTGATGGGGTGGTGGGGCTTTAGAGGAAGGGGACAATTAAGGTTTTATTAATGGTGTGCCACTGACGCTAGCCATGTTCACCTGAATGTTGCGTCTGAGTGCTGGTCTCTGCTGTAAGGCGAGATGGTTGTTCTGTACTTCTGTGTGTTTCAAAGTCTCCCTGTCTGTCCATTTGGCTCACTAGTTGACAGGCTGGCTCACGTCTCAGTACCAAGTAGAAAGCAGAGGAAACACATAGTTCTGCTTGTCTGGAGTGGGGCAGTTTCCACTTATGCCTCCACGTTAACAGTAAGAGACGCTAAAAGCAGCTCGATTTCTCTCCATTGAATGAATAAGGGCGAATGAGAAAATAGGTTAAAAACAGGCTTGTGGCCGAGTTAGCTCAGTGGGTAGAGCAGGCGCACGTATATAGAGGTTTACTCCTCGATGCAGCGGGTTTGACTCCGACCTACGGCCCTTTGCTGCATGTCGTTCCCCCCTCTCATGTCTTCATCTGTCCTGTGAAAATAAAGGCCTTAAAATGCCCCCCCCTTTTTAGGGTACCGACCTTTACGTCGGTACAAAAGTACTGAGTAGCCTACCGATTCACGGTAAATCAATCGGTGCTAAAGGCCGTTGTGTAAGCACGAGCTTCTCTGTACTCTCCTCTGCATGTTTGACTGAAAGCGGGGCTCAGCTCCGACACACACACACACACACACACACACACACACACACACACACACACACACACACACACACACACACACACACACACACACACACACACACACACACACACACACACACACACACACACACACACAGCAGACAGGAGAGCTGCGGTGGAGACGGAGTGAGATTACGGGTAAATCAAAAGTCTCTGAACTGCATTCACGTTTACCTCACTAGCTTCCAAGGAAATCATTCAAGGAGAGAGGAAACGGAAATGTGTTTTTAGAAGGATGAAACATTCTTTCCTCCGAAGCGTCACGAAAAGCGACCTCCGTTTGTTTATTTTTATTTATTTTATTTTTGTACCTTTATTTATTACGGGGACTTTCACTCTCTTTTGCAGGAGAGATCACATTCACACAGTTACTCACATTAACACCAGGAAGCTGCCCAGTACAACCACAGCGGTGGCCACAGAAACATCCGTTTGTGATAACGCTGGCACAGCTGGATCTGCCGACAGCGTCCAGCGTCTGTCACATACTGTTATATTTACAGACAAACAATATCCCCCACCACCTGCTGACTCTGCTTAGACATATTTACTTGTATTAGCATTCATTTGTCATAGTCTACCACAGTGATAGGCTATGTTAATCATTAATAAATAAATGTGCAATATGTTTGTTTTATATTGTCTGCTTGTTTCTTAGGCAATTTGAAGGTTTCATTTTGCTTTTACAAAATTATAGAAAAGAGGTATATGGATAAAAAAAAAATGTAGCCCAATCATTTTTTAAATGCTGTGAATAAAAACCATCAATCTGTCAATATAAATCCTACAAGCTGCATATACAGTATATAGACATGTATACATCCCGCCCATGTATACTGCATATCCATGTGTATATTATTTTCACTATTCGTATAGTTTACAACTGACAGCAAACTTGATTTTAATATAGACATTTATTTCTAGTTAGGGGTCCAAGCCCGAGGGCTTTTCTTGCAGTTGGTGCAAAGCTTTTTTGCACTCCAGGTAAAATTGTCTTAACTCCGCTGACACTTTCTCCCCTTTGAGTTCCTCTTGAAAGTTTAGCTAGGTATAATCATGGTGGTTAGAGGGCTAGGTGAATTGGGAGCTCCACCCTTATGTCTGGCTAAATATCACAGAAACATAATGCCACCTTCATTAGCATCATTCTATCTGCCCCACACTATGCAGTGTTTTCTTTGGGGCCAGCAAGAATAAACCCTGAACATGCGCAGGCCCAGCCCATCATTATCCGTGTTCAAGAGGCCTTAGTCTTTGGCCATCCATAACAATCCAGGCATCAAATGAAACCCTTCTGGTTTCCTCAAGTCCCGACATCGGGGTTTTGCTTCAGCGTCTGAGGTATGCCATAATTCAGGCACTTTTACATGCTCACATTGGCGCATAACAACCCTGGATCCTAAGCAAACATGCTTACACAGAAAAGATTTCTTTTTTAAAAAAAAGGGATGAAAATTATGTCAATTTTTCTCTCTCAATCGTTTCTGTGACATAATGATTCTGGCTGGAAAAAAACAGAGAGACCACCAAGGGGTGAACTATACCATGCCAACACATGAATACAGTGTGGGGCTTTCTTTCAAAATGTAGACCATATACAAAGGATATAGTCAAATGTAGCTCTAACAATTAGAGTTAGAGTTTTCTTAGTACATTGACTAGTAAAGCATTCTCAGTCCCATCAGTGAACTAGAGAAAGAGGTGAAGCAGTTGTTACATGTATTTGCTGGTTGAATAGTGACTGACAAACAAGCAAAGTACAAAAGCCCTCCTGTTTCCCTCCCTTTTCAAGAAAGAGGAGATTGACTGCCAATTGCAGAGAATCCCAACTGAAGAAGAGGTTAACAAAGACAGACCGAATGTGTTATATTCATTACCTCCGTCTGTCTGCTAGCGTATAAAAGATATCAAGTGTGCTCATCTTCTCCCCAAACTCTGCAGCTATCTAGTTTATCAGGCAGTAACCAGACCGCAGGCCCATTCATGCTGGCAGAAGGGGGAGTAAGAAGATCTGGGTGGATAGGCTGTTGGAATGACAATAAACTTAAGTAATGTATGAATGAGACTGCACAGAAGGAGGTTGAATAAAGCAGTGTTGCGCAAAGGTGTAAATGTATGTTTTGATTTAAATAGGCGAGGTCGGATCAGGGGTTGGAGATAGAATTTGGATTCTGTCCCATCCCACGAGAGGAAGGATGTATATGTAAAGGTGGGTAACGTAGACTCAAATGTAGATGTGAAGGAGATTCCAGATCCAGTGTTCCATATACAGACAATATTGTCTGTCTGGCCTGAGGCTGTGACAACTTCTCCTACTATTTCATAGCTTAGGCTATATTGAGATTTAAAAAAGCAAGACATATTGTGTCTCCTTATCTAAAGCGGCCTAAGTGTTCAACATATGAAGGGGCCTTTTTTCAGTTGTGTAAAAATATGCAGATATTGTGGTGACATTGCTAGTTATTAATTATTCATGATTATAGCACTGTCACGCTTTAAAGTGCTCATATTATGCTTTTTCCCTTTCCTTTATTGTGTTATATATATATTTTTTTTGTGCAGGTTATAGGTTAACAAAGTGAAAAAGCCCAAAGTCCCCCCCAAAGGGACTTACCATCTCCAACAGAAACCACTGTTCACAAACTGCTCCAAACAGCTCTATTGTAGTCCAGCCTTTACTTCAGAGACAAACGTGGTCACTTTGTAACACACGTTATAATGCTCGCCTAGCTGCTAGCGTGGCACTCCCTCATACTCTGCTTCTGACTGGCTAGTAGTCCTTACCTAGGTACTGTCAGGGCACTCCCTCATACTCTGCTTCTGACTGGCTAGTAGTCCTTACCTAGGTACTGTCAGGGCACGCCCTCATACTCTACTTCTGACTGGCTAGTAGTCCTTACCTAGGTACTGTCAGGGCACGCCCTCATACTCTACTTCTGACTGGCTAGTAGTCCTTACCTAGGTACTGCTCACATGCGACTCCCAACAAAGATGGAACAGAAGTGAGATGCCTCACTCTGTAGCTAAAACAGAGAGCTCAACACACAGGGTGAAAAGAGGAGCTGCAGCAATGTGCAATACAACAAATATATGGAAACCTATTCTGGTACAACCTCTAAATACAATTACAAACCTGAAAATTAGCATAATATGAGGACTTTAAATTACATGAAGGTGAATATAACTACATGCTGGTTAAATAACACATGATTTGCAAGAACAGGATTTTCTACATTGCTGGAAATAAAAAAAAAATGCTGCTTCAATAGTATGCATTCATAAAGAACTGAAGTGATGGATATGAATTTGCATGTTGACAACTGCAGTGTCCTGGATATAGCAACGTGGGTTATCAATATCTCCTGGGTCAACATCACCACTGAACCACTAAGCCAAACTCGCAACATATAACTCTAAAAGAAAGGAGGTGCCTTTTTGTTTTACCTTGACCAGCGAGTGGAGGCTTCTCTCCCCAAACATGTCCTGGAGGAAGATGTTGTCCTCAGGGCGGCTGACATGGGGCTGCAGCTGGGAGGGCAGAGCCGCCAGCAGCTCGTACAGACCTGAAGACGAGGAAGAGGAAACAGAGGTTTGGCATGGCAGTGGGAGGAATGAGTGCATGCATGCACTCACACACAAAACACATGCGTAGAAACAGATGTGCATACATCTGTAGTTAAGTAAAACATACAAGAACATAAGTGCTGTATGAGTGCAGGAATACATATACACAGTCAAGAAACAGACAGGACAACACACGTATTTCTTAACATACATATACTGTAGATGCCTACACTATGGCTCACACACACACACGTCATTGTCATCTCTGTTTCTTTGTCTCTTACTCAGATGCAACACAAAAAGAAAGCCTGAAAGTGCTACAAAAAACCCCACTAACACCGCTCTTCTGCTCGTCACTGGAATGAAAAGGAAACCTATAGAGGCAATAAAGCATTTCCCCTCAGCCTCTACTTCCCACCATTGTCGCAGCCTTTCCTGTTGTTTGAGCAACACTGCTATCCCCAATCCAGACTGCGACCAAATGGTAGCATTTTGTGACAATTTTTTGAGACATGTGCGAGTTAGAAAGTAACTGGGTGCTGTACTTTCTTACAAACAGATCCCAGTCAGTCAGAGTTAGTCAGTCAGGACAACAGACATCTGACATCAGAACTGTAAGCACAGGGGAAAGGCATTTTCTATGGGCCCCTCCCTGCATCCACAGCTATTCATTCTAGCATCTTTTTGGGCCCTCCTCATATGAGGGCCCTGGGTACTCAGTCCCCTTTCCCCCCCAGTCCGACGCCCCTGTGTGCTGAGTCCGCTGCTGTACACCCTCTTCAACTACGACTGCGTAGCCTCCCAGACTGACTCCAGCATTTGAAAGTGTGCATCAATCATTGGGCTGATCACTGGTGGTGAGGAGACTGCGTACAGAAGGCAGGTGGCAGAACTGGCGTCCTGGTGTTTGGAAAATAATCTCTTCCTTAAATGCAGACAAGACCAAGGAGATGATTATCGATCCTAGGAGAGGGAGGAAGGAGCGACAAACACCAATATACTGTACATCGTTGGGACAGAGGTAGAGAGGGTGAAAACCTTTAAATTCCACGGGAAGACACATTAGCGAAGATCTCCCCTGGTCTCACAACAGCCACCAGCCCCTGAAGAAAGGCCAGCAGAGACTGTACTTCCTAAGGAGGCTGAGGAAATTTGGCATGTCAACCAAAATCCTCTGCAGCTTCTACAGATGTACAGTGGAGTGTCATCACCAGCTCCATCACAGTATGGTGTGGAGACAGCACTGCTCGGGACAGGAAGGCTCTCCAACGTGTTCTAAAAACTGCACAACTCATCTGTGGAGCAGCCTTCCCATCATAAATTCAATTCAATTTTATTTATAGTATCAAATCATAACGAGTTATCTAAAGACTCTTTACAGATAGAGTAGGTCTAGACCACACTCTATAATTTACAAAAGACCCAACAATTCCAGTAATTCCCCCAAGAGCAAGCATTTAGTGGTGAGGAAAAACTCCCTTTAAGGGAGAAACCTGGGACAGACCCAGGCTCTTGGTGGGCGGTGTCTGACGGTGCCGGTTGGGGGTGTGATGAACAGTGGCAATTATAGTCACAATAAAAATAATGGAACTATGACATTACAAGACATGTACACCACCAGGGTCATCAAGAGGACCCACAACATCTTTAAAGACAACACACACACACACACACACACACACACACAAGACAGTCTCTTCACACTCCTGCCGTCAGGAAGGCGCTACAGGAGTGTGAAAGCACGGACAACAGCACTCACAAACAGCTTCTATCCACAGGCCTTCAGACCCCTGAACACTGCAATATCTCCCCATACACTCCATCCTCCCCTCCTAAACTCACACCACATACAGTCTGTCTAGGCACAGTGCACTTTATCCATTTTTAATCTCTTTTCAAACTGTTTATTACAACTTTTTTATTGTTTGTTTCATTGTTTGTTTTAGCTTTATTGTATTACTCTCCTTTTTTATTCGGAAGACTGGCAAAGCAAGCTTTTCATTGCATGGTGTAACTTGTCTTTACTGTGCATATGACAAAACCTCTTGACTCTATTTTTTACAACTACTCACACATGTTCAACCCGCAAATTTGACGACATTTTTATTTTCCCGTTGAAAAACAAGGAGGGAGCGAGTCTTCCAGAGTTGAGGGAGAGGGTCCGTGTGTCTTGATTTCGTGGCGTCACACAAGTCAACCTTGGCGAAACAAACCATTGACGCGTTATTTCCTTCACAGCAGCAAATTGCAGAGGTTGACGAGTTAGAGACAGAAGTGGCATTGGCGAAAAAGGCAAGAACACACGGTTTCCAACAGGAATGGCTGAGGGAGTTAGAATGGCTTAGAGCTAGCAAAAAGACCAACACCATGAACTGTATCTACTGATGTGGTCCAAAACATGCGGGGAAAGCCAAGTTTGCTGCGGCAACTGGCACCGCACAGTTTAACTAAGGGTTGGCCGTCAGAGCCTTCCAGTGTCCCACAGAGCACAGAGGCAAAGCGCAGGTATACTGTACATCATCATTGCTTCTGGCTTTGGTTGAACTTTGAGCGCAAGGGTAGCGCTTCCTCTGAGTTGTCTACACGGCTCTTCTCATAGGAAAACAATGGCACAGCCAGCGCAGAGCGGTTTGACCGCAGATCACATGTAGGTGGCTTGCAGCAAAGTAGGGAGAGGCACAAGTTGTTTACTTGTACTGATGCTGTAACGACCGTAAAGTGAGCACTGACCACTTATCTCATGTTAACATTTAATGTATTTGTTTTGTTGTGGTTTTTGCACTGTAATGACAGCAGTAATACTAGAAATTCCACTTTTTGATCAGTTGAAAAGTTCAATGCTAACCATCTTCTTTTTTTTTTAACTAAACAGATGGCACACGTGCCCTCAGGAGGCTTTCCATCCACACATCCTTCTTGCCTGTAAACAATTAATTTCTGCTGTAAAGAGCATGTGTTTGAGATTAACAGAACTTTTGAAAGAAGTACTCAAGATGAATTATGAGTATATATTATGTGGCTGTTTTTTTACACCACTAATCAAAAGCCTTTTCATTTCTATTGTCAAAAATTGTGGATGGTAACAACAGAACCGCTCCAATCCGTCCTTTTTTCCGTTACCCCTCTGTTGGGTAATAGCACGCTGATCCAATAGTAAAAGGTGGAGCTAGAAGCACTGCAGTCCGCGTTTGGTGTAGACGTTCCTCTACATCAATGGTGAAGAGGAAATACAGCGAGAGCTGGATGGAGCAGTAAAAAGGTTTTTCAGCTGGTTTCTCAGCGCACGGCTACCAATGGCAAAAACGATCTCCATCCACACAGGAGTTTTCGCTCCAGTAGCAGAACTAATCTCTGTCCATATTAACACATCTGAGAAAGCATATCACATGACCATTCGCATGCACTGGGCAAAGGAAACAGATTGTCTAATGTTTCTCTGTGGTTAAAAATCATGGATGAATAAGTAAATGAAAATACAGAAAATACTTTGGAGCAAGAAAAACAATGGACAGAGGCTAGGGACTAGGGATTTATTTGCTTGGATGGACGACAAAGTGGAACTGTTACTGAAAGGTACGTTAGCCTACCTAGCCAGACTGACGGGCATCGTCATTTCCAAAGGTCTCCGTTTGTGCCCGTCCAGACTACAAAGCAAGCCAGGAGTTTTCAAACCAAAAGGGGGAACAGCAGCGTCTCCATTTTAGGGGCTCGGAAACGCTCGAGTAGTGTGGACGAGAGGCATAAACGCAGCAAAAGATGTAGTAGTGTAGATGTAACCCCTTTATAAATGCACCAGAAAAGCCCTCTAGACTTAAACTCTTCAAACACAACAACACAGCGGTTGAAACCCTTTGAACTACTACTTATCAGAAACTCTAAACACATTCACGGTGGAGCCATCGTAATGTCAAAACAAACTTGAGCGGCTTGGCTACCTCTCTGAGAGTGTCTTTCATCAGAGGATGGAGCGATAGAGAGGAAGGAGGGTGAGAGAAAAAGCTCCACACTGGAGTAATTCGTAGCTGCAAACGACTGATTGAAAACAATGGTCGACGTCTTTGGCTGGATGAACGACTGGCTGACTGAGCTGGCGGGCTCTCCGACTGGGTTAGAGCAAGTGTGTGCTGGCAGCTCAGACCACTTGGCGGGAGAGCCACGACTGACTAACTTAGCTCATGTCATGTGGTGCTGCTGCTGCTGCTGCTGGGCAGCCAGATAGATGGAGTGTCATCTGCCACTCTCAACCCTCTGCTTTCCATTTGGAGGTTATTTTGGGGTTTTAGAGATCTTTGAGCAGACGCACAGGATATATCAAGATGATATCCTGCCCTGTTCTTCAGCTCACACCATGGATTCTGTGTAGTGTTAGCGCCTCATAGCTCACTGCTACAACAGCTCTGGTAAGGAAACAAGGAGAGAAAAAGCCATTGAACAAGACAGAGGTTTTACACACAACACATGTGCACCAGTCACTATAGAGACCCCGTGGTTTTACTCAAGCTTGGTGTGTGATATTGTCCCTGGTATGTGATCATCCAACGCTTGGTTCTGTGGTCCTCATTACCAGAACCCTTCTAGCTTTTTAGCTAACACAAGCCTGGCTCCCTCAGTCATTTACAACTTGGAACTCCCAGCAGAACATCTCACATAATATATTAAAATAAGATTTAAAGAGACATGGGATGAGGTGAGGGGTGTAGGAAGGGCAGCAAGAGTGTGTGTGTGGGGGCAAGATATGGTAATGTCATTACAATTGGCAGCGCTGAGATACCGGTAGGAGGGGATGAAGGGAGCGAGGGAGGGAAGGAGAGAGTGAGAGTCCCTAAGCATTATTCTCCCCAGGTGCAAAGTCTTCCCTCCTGTCTACACTCTGTGATTCAATTCTTTCTTTTCAATTCTTTATTCCTTCTGACAACAATTCCTCCCTCTTCATGCTGGGAAAACCTAAAGGATGTGTGGTGTATGCCTATAGCACATTATGGGACATAATTGGGGAAGAGAAAATGCAAGCTACCACTTTGCTCGCCTTCTGGGGTCACTATGTCAGGCTGAACCCTGTGAACCAGAGAAAACCCAGTTTCAAACAACAACAGAAACAGACGTAGAGGAGCCAAGAGCTAAACAAGGACTCTGCAAAGCTGAAATTAAATATAAGAATGTATGGGTGGACAAGCGAGGAGAAATGGAGACGAATGGAGAGAAAAAGGAAATGAGCCAAAGAACAACCACAGTAGTGGTAAAAATCACTGTGTGTGGACACTATAAAAAGTGGAGAGAGAGAGAGAGAGAGAGAGAGAGAGAATTTAATCCAGGGCCAGATCTATAGACACATGTATAGGTCTGTAACATCATAGACTTTGTCCAGCACAGACATTGAGAGACAAAATTAGGTGGGCGGTGGGGGGGGCAAGAGAGGGAACAAGATAGCGCCAAACCCTTTACCACTAAAGGGCGGACCAACTTGTTTCTTACAGGGCTGGTCTGGCTTCATTGGATTAGTTTTGGCCGGACTATTCTGGACCCTCTTGTGCGGCGGCTATGTGTAGCAGACCTGGCAGCGTTGTAGTGGACCACTAGTTTCTGTTGTGGCTGGTTCGAGACCAATCCCGCCCAGAGGTCCTGAAGACCAGCATGATGTTGCGCAGGATGGCCCGAAACAGTCTTCAGAGAAATCAGAGAGGCCGGGGCCTCCGAAGCTTCCCGTACGGAGGAAGTGACCACTTTAACTGCCAAACAGCACTTCCCCTCTCACGCCCACACCTCCACAGCGGTTAAGAAAAAGACCCTTTCAGAACCCCTTTTTATGTAAAACACACACAACACAATCCCAGACAATGAAATGCATTAGACACGATACACATCAAATTGCTAGTGACACAGGTCAACAACCTCAGGGTTTTTTTCTAGGGCAGTGCAAGATGAGGAAACGAAAGGGATTGATCTAACTATACAGTTTGCAGAGTTTGCATTGATGGAAAAATATGCCCCATGCCATGATATTGTAACTTTGACACTGTTTACTTACACGCCACACTTGGCCACATGGGCTGCTAGGAGACACAATTATCAGTCTTTCCATAACTTTACATGTAGGAATGTACAGCACATATACTGCGGGACCCCACTTCCATCTAGTGACTGAACTACATACAGAAAGACAAACTGTCTGGTGAAAATTAACTTGTTCGAATACAGGAAATGAACATTTGGTTTTCACTCAATTTCCTCCCCTGCACTTTTTCCCAGGTGCCGAATGAGTTATTGACCTCGCTCATATATCTTTCAGGAACATATAGAGAGGCACAATGTTCGTGAGGCTCACCAGACTGCTGGGGGAAGAGAATTGTGACAACACGAGGGAGCTTTCTTAGCAGGTCAGTATATCAAACATTGAATTGTGAACACCAGTGCAGTGCCCGTTCATTTCGCTTGGCCTGTGGTACTGCTGCTTTTCACTTTCCCCAGAACCACTGTACCCCGAAATAACTTACAGAAGCCCCCCAAAGCAACTCAACTGTATACTACTGGCTTACTGTGTACTTCTGCTTCAGAGGAAAACATTGTATTACTACATTTACCTGACAGTCAAATGTTACTAGTTACATTGGAGATTCAGATTTTACTCAATAAATATCACAAACAAAATATGATGCATTATTCTCGACAAAACCAATTATTTTGTCATTTTGGTCAAACTGATTTCATATAAGATTTTATCTGATTTATCATATAATTATCTGATGAAAAACAGATGCCTACCAACCCATTCACCTGTTTAACTGATTTTAGCAGTTAAGATAAATCTTTCGATCCGGTGCCAATTTCGATACCTCAGTTTCGATGCCGGTTCCTGACGATACTTTTTTCGATACCATACGTTTTAAAATCCATTTCAACATCAACAAAAATACATTAAGCACAAAGCTTTTATTTTCCAACTTAATTGTGAATCAAAACAGTTATCAAAATGTAAAAATTCTGGTAACACCGCTCACTCAGAGTAACATTAATAAAGTTGCCTTGCCTTACAAGCTCAGCCTGTCAGTCAGTCATCAGGGCAGAGAAACCACCGTTGTAAACTGTAACCACACTTGAAACCACTTTATCGCCATCGCCATGACTCTCTGTCTCTACAGAGACGACGACGTAGTTTAGTAGTGTGTGTGTGTGTGTGTGTGTGTGTGTGTGTGTGTGTGTGTGTGTGTGTGTGTGTGTGTGTGTGTGTGTGTGTGTGTGTGTGTGAAATTTGGCACCGATAGATTAATAATTTTTCGATACTCATAGGATCGGATAGGATAATTTTTTCGGTGCCATAAAAGTATCGACGTTCGGTGCCCAGCCCTACTTAACTGTCCTACAGTTACAGACATGTAAACTAAGCACAGACAGTAGACTGTCCTGCGGTTATACAGACACAGAAAATTGCTTTGTTTGTGAACTAATGGTGGTGCACGATTGAAACACTGATGTATGATTAGATTCATTTCCTTATTAATCAAAGGTGCAGGAGCAGTTCAGGATCGCCCACATTAACCCCTGGTTGAATGCAGCTTTGCCGTTACTCTGAGTCCTCAGCAGAGTTAGCCTAATGCTACATTTACACGTGGCCGGCTATTTTCATAAACGGACATTTCAACCTCTCCGTTTTCAAAAATAACCGTGCACAGCTGTCAGTTTTCAGAAAAGTGTTCATTTACCCATACCCGTGTATATATGCCGTATAGAGCATGCCAAACCTGCAGGTGGCAGTGTAACGAGAAACTCAAGCCCACGTTAGCCAATCAGAATCCCAAAAATAGCAACAACAGCAACGAATCACTTCCTGGCTCTTCTCTTCCTCACTTCCTCGGCTGCCTAAACCTCCGTTTGTCTCACCATGCATTCATGGACATCGGAAAAACGTTTTTCCGAGTGAAAACGTCACCATTCACGTAACTTCCTGTGGGAATCAGAGGTGGGAAACTCGGGCTGGATTTTGATAACCGAGTTTCCAAGTTGGTGACGTGTTGTTGACAACTGACGTTTGATGGAGGGTTCACTGAATATATTTCAATGACAATAAACTGTTTATTGTGGACAAACGCCTCTGCCAAGAAACATACACAGACATAATAGGTTTAAAATGATTCATAAATAGGCCTATGTATAAAAAAAACACATTATCCGTGTCTTTTCCCGTTCGTTGTCCTGCAGATAACACAAACAAACACCTGGCGATGTGCTGTTTGGATGCTCGCATAAAAAAACAGCAGAAAATATTTTGTTATTGTGGCCTCCATGTTTTCACACACCTGATGCTCTCGGCTACGGCCAACCGTTGGTGGCAGTCATGCAAAAAGTTGTTCTGCCAAACGCCAATATAACAGAAGAAGAAGAACGCGCATCCCGACCATGTGAACGCTGCCAGTCAGAAAAACAACGTAACCAGGGGGGCGGTGCCTGTTATTCCGAGGTGGCATGAACGCAGCATCAGTTTACATGCCAACGTGCAAATGAAGTTTTCCAAAATCTCCACTCTGGCCGGAGTTTTTAGAAAGAATCGTTTTCAGAGGCGAATTCTCTGTTTGCATGTAAACGAAAGGCACAAACTAAGGGAAATGTTTCCATTTTTCAAAATAACCATGTATGTGTAAACGGGGTATAATTGTGGATTTGGGCATGCTTTGCATTTAGCGGCAGGGAAGAGAGTTGTGGGCATAGCTTCTGAACGCTGCCAGGTGAGTTGATTGACTTAGTATAGTATGATGATGCAAGGGCAATTTGTACAAAAAAAAGAAGCAGCTGCAGACTGTGTAGCCTAGTCCACTTAAGTCTTGATTTACCTCCTTATTATCTATCTGAGAGAGAAGGAAAGGCTGCCTCAAGCATAGCAAAAAAAGACAGAGAGCAAAGGAAAATGAATTGAAGCAAGAATCAGTGAAGGTACACAACATCTGAGATACACACTGACATAAATAACATCTGATTAAAGCATGTGTGTAGTCAGAAGAAGAATGATGACACTAAAGACAAAGAAACAAAATGAAAAGAGCGAGGAGTGATGGCTTTATGCAACAGCAAGAAATTGCACTAATGTCAAAGACGTTTTCGTCCAAAGGGAGAAACCTGAGACAGACAGTGGGTGGGAAGATGGATTTAACCTGAATCAGGTGCCAAACTAAAGGGAAAGTGTTCAGGGCCTTGTTCACAGCCAACACCGGACTGATATGTCATCAGCCCACTGCCGCCATACAGATTCTGTTCTGTCCTGAAGACTACCAGCGCCTGACCCCTTTAAAAACTTTCTTTCTACTAAAGTAGAATGCAGGAGCATGGAATAGTAGGGCATTTGTTGCCTGGATTAAGTGACCATTTGACTGTTGCAGCACCACCTACCAGAAATGATATAGTATTTAAAGATGCATTAGTTGAGCAGACGCTGTGATCTTTAAACATAACTTACAAAAGTCCAGCAGCGTTCTACTTGGGAAATAACAGTGGTAGATCATAGAGCATGTAGAGAAGTAATATATAACACTGGCCCATGAACTCAACTGCGGGATTCCGTGCTCCATTCAAGTCCACAAGCGTCCCATTACCAGTTACTAAGACCAAACCAATTCTCCACATTAAAAAAGGTCAGGGGACTGAGCCGTCCAATACCATCTTCAATGATATTTCAGTGTCACGGTCTCTGAATAACTCCAATCGTTTGGGAGGGGGAAAAAAGAGTGAGTGGCTTTTGCAAGATGTTAGTTAGGGCTCCACGGCATGGAAAATGACTTCAGCAAGTACAGTGGGCCGGTCCAGGTGCAATCAACCATCACTCCGATCATATATCGACTGTTTCACTACCGCAGGCTGAACTCTGGATGTATGTCATTTCAGGGCCTATAAAGAATCCGTGGCCCTTGCTGAGATCATGCTTCATTCAGGGGAAGCAAAAAGAATCTAGGTTGCAGGACCTTATCAAAGTTGCATTTCAGAGCCAGGACAGGCCAAGCTTTTCAAAAAGGATTTACTTTATTTCATCTTATTTTCAACATGCCATCGAATATCACGTAGCAAGTGCCTCGCCCGTCCTCTGCTCCATGCTTCGTCACACCTTTACACTTCAAAGGGCTGTCAGCACATTGAAAACAGAGCTCAGGACAAAAGTACAAGTCTAATCAACATAATTGAATGCATATAGTCTGCAGGATCCGTCAGCACCCTGAAGAGCCAGCAGTGTTTTCAGCTACAACGGTTTTAACAATCACACTGCAGACAAGTTGAGGCTTAAGTAGAAGCACCTGCACCACTGGAGTGAAGTAATTTATAGGGAACTTGGTATCTAGTCCAGATCTGTGTAGCTAAACTTCACAAATGATATATAATGTAAGGAAAGATACTGTAGATAGGGAGAGAAATTAAATTTAGAGGAAAGACGAATGGTTCAGAATATCTGGGCAGACAAAAAGATGATGACAGAGACAGTATCATAAAGACAGATATATGAGATGTGGAAGATGGAGAATACAGCGGAGTGCCAGGCCAGTGTTTGTTGGATGCTGAGATGTCTGCCTCCGATTTCTGTGGGAAGGCTAAGTTTGGTAGTGGTCATCCAGAACTTCTCTTTCCCAAGATGGAGATGAAAGGACGCTGTTTGGCTAAGCTTAGATTTGCCCTAACATGGTAGACAAAACACAGAAGCCACAACAAGCTAGCCACGTCCGAATGACCTGCCACCTCTGCTTATTGTGGCAATGAAACAGCAGCAGACTGACTGGCATAGGCCTTCATGTTCTGTCCGAAGCCGTGGCCAGCTACTTGTTTCAAGTCTTCCAGGAAAATCAGAGGCAGACATATCAATACCACTTGAAAATCTTCATTTTGATCATACATTAATAGCGGCACTTGTGAAAAAGCTGTGCTTTAAATTTAAACTAAATCTTTTGCCGTGTCACTCTCAAAGTTGCAAGCTATTACTCAACATCCCATTGCCTGGTTGTCTAACAGAGCACATGGTCTGTGAAGCTGTTTTCAGGTTCTTTCTTAATGCAAGTGAGCATGTCCTGCCTGCCAATGACCGATTTAGTAGCCTGTGTGCTTTGGATGGGAACAGTGGAGGATGTCATCCTACCTCAACAAAAAGAGAAAGAATTTTTCGTATTCAAACAAATAAAAGTCATCATTCCTCACTCTCAGTCGCACTCACTTGATTTCTTTCTTTTACATCTGCTTGCTTTGACGTTTTTTTTTTTTTTTCTAGAATGATGTGGAAATTTTTGTTCTGATGTAACTGGAAACAGGGAGCTCTTCCAGTGGCAACAAATCCTTGTGTTTCGGTACCGTTTCACTGCGGCACAGAGCTGGCTACTGGCTGAGGACCACGACAAATGGCTGGAAGCTCCCAGAGGAACCCCCACCAAAGTCCTCCCTATGTCTGATGTTGATGACGGCCAAGCCCAGATGCTCTGGATTCTTGACATCAGGACGAAAAAATTTACTGTTTACCTTGACAAAAAAAAAAAAAAACATATGGCCATATTCTTATCACATCGCTCATATGATTCAGAGATTTGTGTTTGTATGTATGCATTTGTCATACACAGGAGCATGTGTATCTGTGTATGTGGAAGCAAGAATGCAAGAAAGTTGCGAAGTGCCTCACCATAGACATATCTGCTTCTCATTGCTCACAATCATTATAGAGCCATCAGCTTTTTCCAACAGGGAAAGATTGAGAGCATAAGATGGCGGAATCGCTCATCAATCGCTCCCCGCACAAACATGCACACATGCAGCCAGTAAGTTATTAGCCTATCTGGTAAAAGCATTGTCCCATCGCAAGATTTCCATGTGTAGTCTTTAATGCGAGTGTCGCCCACCTCCTCCGCAGCTGTGCATGGCTGAACCACCCTTATCTTTAAATGCTGTGCGGGGGCCGTAAACCTTGATAGTACACGCAGGTACGGCTTGGAATAACACTGTTAACTTTAATAAGGTTAATAAAAGGGCATCGGGGTCTTTTGAAGTGCCTGTTCGAGAGTGTGTGCACAAGGATTTAGGCTGGTCTCAGGTGTATGGTTTAAGGGGCACCATGCAGAGACTGTAATGGCACATGGGGGGCTTGTCAGCAAGCGGTAGACTCTGCAGCAGAATTGGGTAAGCCAGTCAGTCAAAACCAACCAATTTCCAACCACAACAATTTAATTAAATCACACCAATAAGAGCAGTGATGGCCACAGTTTTTTTTATTTGTCACTCAATAAATAACCAAGATTTCATGTATGTTCTTGAGTGTTTAGTTCAATAAACTGAATGTCAGCTTTCTTAGAAAATGACTACAAATTAAAAAACTATGCAATGACGTCACCGGTTTGTAAATTACCTTATACATCTTGTTTCTATACTGTACTATATTCTTGTTACTTATCCACTGACATAAACGCTGCTACTGATTAATCTGCGATAAGTTAACATCAGCCATAATATCTGTACGGCCAATTTGTCAGTTGCGCTCTACTGGAATTAGATTAATATTAATTTGTATGCAGACTAGGGGTGTTGAAATTAATCATTACATCGATGCATCGCGATGTGGATGTGGAGGATTCTGCGTCGATACAGTGACAGACCATAATCAATTGTTGCCTACTGATGTTAATTGTTAATTTTCCGGTTTCCGGTCTGCCGTGTTCAGACTCCGCTACATGTCTTTTTAAAAAAAAAAATTTAAGAGCAGATACAATAAAATAGGGAGTTCATTTGTGTCTCTGTGTGTATGTGTATATGTGTATATGTGTATATGTGTATATGTGTATATGTGCTTTGAATTTGTTGAAGAAAACCATGTGTAGCAATAAATAACAATATTGAGGAGGCGACGCATCGTGATGCATCCGAATATCGGATCAGATCGTTGACAGGATAATCGTAATATAATATAATCATGAACCCCTAATGCAGACAAATTTTCCTTTGAAATTCCAACTTTTGGGAAAAAAAATCAAATATTCAAAAGTAAATAGTAATGCAATGCTATAAGCGCAACAGACCATTTGAAGTAGTTTTTCTTGTGATCTAGCAGAGGGCACTTATAAAATTCACAATAAGCTTGAGCTATTGCATGTCCTACTGACCTATCAGTAAACTAAGCTAATAAATAAAAATGGAGGACAGTAGTGAGCAAAGCTTTGCTGATCAGATACTGAAGCATCTGAGAAGCAGTGTACACGACATAGTACTAGTGTACCTACCTTTTTGCCTCGTAAAAAAGGCTATCACCGATAGGATAGTAAGGTTCATATGCAAGGATATGCGGCCCAATGGCATTGTTTCAGTAGAAGCTTTTTAAGACAGAACTGGATCCACAATATAAAAGTCTGAATATAAAAAAAGGTCATACATTTTAGTTTGAACACTGACTTTTTGAAAAAGTGAGCAAGCAAATCTTGTATTAGACGTATCTGAAATACAAACGTATGTGAAACTAGAGATAGCAACTTATCGCCCACTACTAAACAAGAGATTTATGTCGAGATTTTCCTTGCGATGACTCCCGCTCTAAATCGCCGATATCACCCCGTTCTACCTCTCCCCCACAAATGAACTATTCTACCACAAAACTGCAATCACATAACTGCAGAAGCAGGGAGGAAATGGGGCTACAAGGAGCAAACACCCACTCTCACTCCAGGAGGCTCACTGAACTCTGAATGGCATAAACCAGATGTTGTATGTCTGAGGGTTTCAACTGACAAAGCCCCCTCATCTGCAGACAGCGAGCTGCTATTACTGTACAACCCTCATCAAGTCATGGGGCAAGTTATTACTGAAGTCCCACGCATCACTGCATACAGAGACATTTTTAGACATGCGGAACTGTATGCAGTAGACAGTCAATTTAATTGTCATTCATTCCAATAGCACGCAACAATGACAAACTTTGCCAATGTTGTCCAAAAAAAAAGTTCATTTTCAAATTCAACGTTCCCATTTTCTAGATTAGTGGTGTTGTGTCACTGTACATGTTAATGAGTCTCTTCAGCATGGAGGCGGCAGTTTGTCACTGAGGTTGATTGTACGTCCTATGATGCCGTAGGGGTAGGTAGAAGTTTTTGGTAGTGTAACAGACAGAATTATAACTGCAATGCTCAGTAGCGCCACGAAGGTGGTGCCCTCCTTTGTCACTATGGTGATGTACTAGAGTGCAGATGTGCCGCTGCAGTCTTGTCTCCTCGAACCGACCCACATCAAGAGAGACTACACTAACAAGTTGGTGCAGGTTCTGCTTTGTTTAGTGCTTACGTACAGTATGATAGGTAAATATAACGCAGGGGACCGTGACGGACTGGGAACAAAAAACGGCGATGGCAATTGCAAAACACCGGCCGCATTTTTGTCAATAACGTAGCTTGGAAATTAGGAACTCTGCCTTCCCGAGTGAATCTTTCCACGCACCTCGCTGCAGGAAAATCTTGAATATCTGTGGCTGTATGCATAAAACAACTTATCAAAATTAACCAAAGACATATTATCAGTAGTGGCCCATAAGGGCCCATAGTGATCCACAGGGGGGCAGCCCTTCTGGCATTTGCCCAAATTCCAGATGGCCAGTCCGTCACTGGCCGTGGAGACCTGGCATTCATTGTATGGTCGACGTTGTAGAATAAAATGTAGAATCTCCGATCAGTTGTCGGTCGACTCTTTGAGTTAACCGGCTAACTGCTAGCTCTCTCCACCCACACCGTTCACGTTACAGTAGGCCACAATATAAATGCAGCAAAACACGAACATCACAGTGTAAACCAAATACAAACTTTTTCGAAACTTAACCTTGGAGCTCAGTAGGGAGATAAATGATGGCGTGTAGCAGACAGCGAGGAGTGGGCTGGATTTGTCTGTCTGAAGATCCCAGAGTGGGAGCTGAAATAAACTGAGATGAGCTGAGCCAAACTGAGCGGAGGCGTAACGGTTATCTGTCCCAGACTGAGCCCACAACAAAACTCCATCACGGCTGAACAGGAGGAGAAATGACTTAACACCAGCTGTCTGGAAGAGAGAAAAGACCTGGAGAGCAGCTGCATAGCTTTTTTAAGACCAACCCAACGTCAAAGAACTAGTGTTGACCAAGTCCGACCGCTGCGTCGCCTCACGCCGCCTGTGTCTTGCAAAAAATGGCATTTGAACACACTGCAAGGACTACAGTCGACGGCCATCTAGCATGCACGTTCTGCGTCTGTGTGAGAGTAAATCATTCTACGTTCTAGCAGGCGACTGTAGTCGTTATTAGTCATTCAAAAAGGGAAATCGAAAGACTGAGGACTGCAAATATACAAACTGTTTGCCCATCGAATCAAGCTAATCAGCTGGTCTTCAGTTGCTTCATTCCAGATGGCAGTGTCGTTGTGAAAATATTCAGCCATCTGCTACTTAGCTGGTTACACAGGGCTCGACAGTGCGAGCGTACCACCCGCATTTGCGGCTAAAAATAGATGTGCGCGTACGGTAACATTTATTTAGGAGAAAGTGTGTGAATAACCTAACGTTAAGGTATTTTCACACTTTCCTTTTTTTGCAGATGCGCCGTTTAGAAGCTCACATGAACCATTTTTGTACTGATTTGTTGTCTTTGGGTGCCTGGGTAGCTCACTTGGTAGAGCAGGCGCCCATATACAGTATATTATACATATTCGGCTCGCCATTACATTACATTGCAGCAAGCATTGTCTGTGTGGTGTTTTGAAAAGTGTAACCACAGTTGCAACCGCTTTATCGGCATTGCCCTGACTAACTGTGACTTAAACAAGCTGCAGAGGCGCCATAGTCTCGCTACTTCTCCGCCAATCAGCTTGAAGTGGTAACCTCAGCACCATTGCCCATAGCCTCGTCCCCAACTCGTCCATATCTCTGGCCAGACCTTCAAACTAGGGATTGACCGATACTGGTTTTTCAAGGCCGATAGCAATACCGATTATTAGTAGTTAATGAAACCGATAACAGATATTTTAAACCGATATGCATTTACAGTGGAAATGAAAATCTTAAACTCAAGATTAAGATTTTGGAACGTTACAAACTCTAACACAAAACTTTGTTTAGATGCTTTAATCGTCCAGGACGTATAATAATAGTCTATCCTACTTCAGACCCGTGCTCATCTTGAAGCGACAAGCTAAAGTATATTTATTTAATCCTACAAAAGGACAAGAAATAATGTAAGACCTCTGTAAACAAAATGTAATACTTTGTAAACAAAATTCAATACTTTTAAGGCCTTATTTTTTGAAAATTAAATTTTTTTTATTCACAATTTAATACACAAAAACTAAACATACAAGACATACTCCAAAACACAGCCACACAAAACAATAAAGACAAAAAACTAAAATCAAAAGAAAAGAAAAGAAAATTAAATTTAAGACTTTTTTTTATATTTTTAAGACCCCGCAGGAATCCTGGTTAAACTTTGCAATCAATCCGCGGTTCACATGCGTGCTGAACCGTGCAGGGATCCATAAGAATCACGGATCAACTAAGGTCTGTTACACGATTACTGTATATTTAACGTCATTGACAATTAATTGATCAATAAAAAATGTATTTCAAAATAGAAAACGTTACACTTCATAACATTTTGTATTCATATCACGTTTAAAAAGGCATCTTTAGGCGACAAAAAAAAAAATTAACTTTCATAAAGAGTAAACACACTGAAGATATACTCTCGCTCTCCACATGAACATATACAGATTTAACAGACCGCAGAATGCAATGACCAATCAGAATCTATATTTATTTAGTATTTCTGTGTAATAAATCTGTATAAACAGACTGTTGCCATGGATGGAGTTCTGATCATAGACTCTAGAAGGCCATTTTTAAATCAATAAAATTGTTTTTAAAACAATATTGGTGCTCATACGAAGCTC
This sequence comes from Perca fluviatilis, assembly GCF_010015445.1. Lineage (NCBI taxonomy): Eukaryota > Metazoa > Chordata > Actinopteri > Perciformes > Percidae > Perca > Perca fluviatilis. The sequence continues at coordinate 6,330,652 of NC_053133.1, read as the reverse complement.
ATACCGCAGATCAATGGATCACAAAGGGAGAGAGGGTGAAGGAAAAGGGGAGAGCTAACGTCGCTGAAGGCAACAGTGCAAACAGAGCATGAGTTAGCTCTATGGTTAACTCACTCACCGAGGCGACCTGGCTTCCCCTGGAGAGCCTTGCTCATCAGCGGTAAAGTTAAGGGGATGCGGGAGTTATCGGCGGGTTGAGAAGCCGTGTTATATACGGGATAAAGTAGAGCGGGCCGGTCATTATTGCGAATTAGAACCCCAACAGGCTGATGCAGGACCTTGATGCAAAGGAGCTAATCTTTTGCAATTGTGTGTGACCTCTCTCTGTCTCCAGATAACATTCTAATCTACTTTGGCTTTTTTTTTCCTTCCAATGTACCAGATAGGTTTGCTAGACAGTGTAGTGTGTATCCGAGAGGGGCCAGTTAGCCTTTAGAGGGCTTTGTATGGATGGTGTGCCTTTTACCTTGCTGTTATAGCACAGACATTTCCAAGTTTGACATCCATTCATCCATCAAACCATCCATCCATCCATCCTCTTTATGCGCTCCTAAATTTTTCAACTTAGGAGCACACATGCTTGTTGGGATAAAAGTTACCGTCAAGACCTGCAAGTACAGGGTCTATGGTCCCTCACATCATTCCCTGCCGGGAAGAGAGCAGACGTTGGGAGATGGACAAGCTAAGCAGGGTAGCTAGCTAGCTAGCTAGCTAGCTTGTCCATGTGACAGGGAGTGAAGCAGAGGGACAAACCAGTCTGCTGTAACCAGCTAATAAAGATGGCTGGCTAGTGAGCTGGCTTGCTAATTCCACCATGCTTTCATGCAACACTGGATACAGAAAATGAGCCAAACAAAGTTGCCACTGATCTGGTGATAGCAATGTGCTTACCTACGCTGTGACAGGAGTTAAATTTGACCGATTTAGCAGCTGGCCAGCTGGCTAGTTCGGTAGCTAGCTTGCTAGGGTGCTCCCTTCTGAGAGAGGGAGTGTGGTCTACGGTCTTTAAATTAAGTATATGATATAAGACAGTATTATTATTATTATCTTTTAAAAGACAGATTCATGTTGAAATAAATATACCTATACAATTAGTTATGTATCTCATTGTACGTTTGCCATAATGTGCAAAAATAGTTCGAACCTCTGTGTCAATTTTGAGATGAAGATGAAAAATCAGAAGAGCCTTCTGTGTGTGCCCTCTTGACTTTAGTTGTTTGCTTTCCGCACTTTTTCTTCTCGTGCAATGATTGTCTTAAGCTAAACAGGTATTGCTCTCAGTTTTTGGCTGATGGTCTAGTGAGCCAGGGCCTTTAGACTTATCTCTGTGGAGACACTCCCGCTACCATCCCTGTGTTTGCACAATATAAAAGCAAGTTTGTCTCTCCTTGGCTGCCTTGTTAGGATGTGAATTAATGTGTGTTTGTGTATTAGATCCCAAAAATAGACGTCGACAAAATGTCACATAAAGCATGGGGCGCAGGGCTTTCTGGATTTTGAAGGCTGGAGAGTAGGGGTCGGATAAATTCAAACAAAATGCTTCATACACCAAGAGCATTGCCAGTATCATCAACTAAAGACAAGTCATTCATCTGCTTTCAAAGAATTTATGAAAAACCTAAAAGACACAGTGAAATGAGTCCAGAGTAACCCAATCACCAGGACACTCTCTCCAGCACTCCTCACGGTCACATTTTAAGGCCAGTTTTCCAAGATTTTATTGTTTTTCAAGTTTATTTTCTCACTTTTTGGTTTCATTTATTAGAAACTTATTCACATAGAGGCCTGTTGTTTGTTTGGGCCAGAAAGAGATGGTATGATCTTACATGTACCCTCCTTTTTCTGCCCATGTGTTTGCTCTCCAAACACTCCAATAATGAGCATTTTAATAAAACACACACACACCAAATCTGTTAATGAAATAGGAGAGCTGCTACTAAAATTTTTTTCAATTAATTATAATTTCTCCATGATGTTAAAAGCACCAGGACAGTACTTCATCTTGTGTGTGTGTGTGTGTGTGTGTGTGTGTGTGTGTGTGTGTGTGTGTGTGTGTGTGTGTGTGTGTGTGTGTGTGTGTGTGTGTGTGTGTGTGTGTGTGTGTGTGTGTGTGGAGAGGGTGGTGTTTTGGGGTCTGCAGGATTTCTAGAGAAAAGAAGCTAAGGTACTGGCAAGATACAGTAATGTATCTGTAATTGTTGGCCGCCATCACATGTGGGGGAGGTATTGTTAGTCTCTGTGGATTTATGCTCTGAGTCTCGAGGTGTTGCTAACTACATGCCAAATCTCCAGTGCGTAGAGCATGCTGCTACAGCCGATGTGGACGTACTCTAGATTATTACCTCTAGTCATTTAATTAATTTGTGCTTTGACGATGCACCTATGGCTTGACACCATTTCAATACATCCATATGTTAAAGCTAGTGAGTGAGGAACCCTAAATACAAATGAACGTCCTTGCCAAACAAGTTCATACTGATTAAACTTATATCCAGAGTTGTAATGTCAGGTATTTGGGGCGACATTCCTGCGCTGGTGCACCGGAAGGATGCTGATGTCATATATGGATGTCATATAAATAAATAAGGTCTATCTGTAATACTGTGTTGCATAGTGGCATGTAATCAATGAAAAATTATGCTGTATGGCAGAAGAAAAAAAATCTGTATTAGGGTTACTAAGTATAATTCTTTGACGTTGTATGATTTACAATTACTCTCAAACGCACGTAATATCTATTGTTTCCCTTGTTGTAACTAGACGGGTCAAAATATGATATGATGCCATTGACAAACAAACATACAAAATGTCCCATGTCAGAAATAAAATTTTGATTTCTCTGGGTTTGAAAATTGTTGGAAACATTTGGGATAATGTAAATACACAACTCAACAAAATCTATAACATAGGCATAGTCTTTTATAGAAATTTTAATGCAGAAGTATTACATATTATACCTTATACCTGTTAACCAGCCTTTGAAACCAGGATGAGACAACTACAATACAGTATAACTTAGTATTAACACAGAATCAGAGTAATCTACTAAGAGAATATTAGTAGAGGAGGAGAGGTATATGGAGAAGCAATCATTCCTTCCTATATTTTCGACACGTTGCTTTCTTTATTACACTGTTTAAAGTCTCAAGTGCTAACTTCAGACCAAGAACAGATGTAGCTAAAAAAGTTTGTCTTTTGCAGCACACCATGAATATGACGATTTTCCTCATGCTAACTAGTTTATTCTCTTAATTCAACAGCATTAATATGATACCAAGAGTAATGCTATCAGTATTCTGTGTAAATGTTGGTACAATGCGGAGTAGTCCCAATGCCAGGCCGGCCACAAATATTTGTGACTTCCCCAGGCCAGGAGATCAGTGACCTAATGTTGATCCATAATGCTCATCGTGTTTCACCTGCACACACAACTTCACAGGACCATCAAGGGGGAAGCAGAGGAGATGGGCTGGAGGAGTCTTTACGTGTTTTATTTGGAAACTTGAGCCCTTGCCGGTAATTGCCCAAAATGACTCTAATCGTAATTGACGGTCTGGCTTTCTACTTTGTCTGCACAAATTTCCAGGATGACGGGGGCTACAGTAACTCTGTTAAAAGTCTGGACGCAGAAAGGAACACACTCTTTATCCATCAGGGCAGGACATAATGTCTGTCATCCTTTTGTCCTTTGCTATCCTGCGCTTGTTGGGTCCTCTGCATGTGTGTGTGTGTGTGTGTGTGTGTGTGTGTGTGTGTGTGTGTGTGTGTGTGTGTGTTTTTTTTTTTTGTGTTTTTGTTTGTTTTTGTGGTGGGGCGGCCATTAAGCCAGTCTAAGAGGAGAATAGTGCTCCTGGGGGGAGATGTGGTGTTTTCTGGCAGCTGTTCGGTGTTGAAAAGCTTGATGCGTTTCTCATTCTGACATCACACGCTCATCCACAAACACTCAGTCCTCAGAACAGACCAGAGAAAACTATAGAGAATGAGTATGGTACACATATTTGGACTAGAGCTGGGCAATATATCGATATTATATCAATATCGTGATATGATACCGTCTTAATATGGCATAAGTGTTGTCTTTTCCTGTTTTTTTAAGGCTGCATTATAGTAAAGTGATGTCCATTTCTGAACATACCAGACTGTTGTAACTGTTCTATTATTTGCCTTTACCCACTTAGTCATTATATCCATATTACTCATGATTATTTATCAAAAATCTCATTGTGTAAATATTTTGTGAAAGCACCAATAGTCAACACTACAATATCGTTGCGGTATCGGTATCGAGGTATTTGGTCAAAAACATCGTGATATTTGATTTTCTCCATATCGCCTAGCCCTAATTTGGACATTACTTTTACTCTCTGTTGTTAAACTGTAAATGTGCGCGGTGCGAATATTTGCAATGGTGTGTTTTTCATTTGGCAGGGAACTAATCTCGCATCGCCACAGCGCTATGTGGAGTATGGTCTGGCTACACCACAGATAAAAAAAAAAAAACGCTCTGGGTTGATTGCATTTCTTTAAACCAATCACTATCGCCTTGGGCGGTGCCGAGTTCGGACGCAGCGATGGTGCCTCTGCAAAATAGTCTCGGGAAGGAACGTGTTTAGTTTGGAACATTTCCACCCCACAAAAGAAAATGCCACATAAAATATTAGATAAAGTTAACTGTTGACACAAGCTGAGCTATTTAAAATTAGCTGGATACATAGTTAAACGTAATTTGCTCTTACCAGTGTATCAACCTGTGTACAATCGGTGCCAACATGCCCCAAAATGTCCCAGTTAGATAGGAGATGCCATGAAATTTACAATCATTTGCCGAAAAAAAACAAGCAGGCCTGCCTTATTGCACGATCCAAAATTTCCTTCAAAACTCGCCATTTTTAGTGTGTGGCTTGCTAGCTTTGAAGGTTGTTTCACGTAGCGAAGGGATTTTGAGAACGGCAACACACAAAGAGTGGACATCCTGCGCGTGAGTCACACGCCAGATGTTGGGCTTTATCCTGGAAATGTACTTCCGCTGATCCAGACTAGCAGCGAACAAAATTAAGTGAAAATGGGGGTTTAGCCTCAAGACAAGTTCAGAGAAAATCATTTCTAATTTGAAATTAAATTTAAAGGGTGGCATGCCACCAGGATACACCGACTCTTAAAGAAAAGTATATTCATTTTTAGGCTGGGATCACACTTGGTGCTTGCATTAATTTTACTGATGATGGACATGAATATGCAAATCTTGAAATTACTTTTTAGGAGTGCATTTTACTGGTTTTATGTGTTATGCAGAAATAATTGTGTTTCAGATTGTGTTCCTGGCCTGGTCTGTACCTGGCTCGTGGCCGGCTCCGGTAGCCAGGGCAGGCATGGCTCCTGCCGGCTGCTTCCTGGTTCCCCTCAGGCTGTGGAAATTAGCAGCGGGGCGTCAGAGTCGTGAGCTCCTAGGCAGTTCTCCCAAGGGACACGCTGTATCGGAGGACAGGCTTTATGCCATGGAGCCCTGCAAGAGAACAAGATTTTAGAGCCTACTTGTCAGATGGCAAAATGAATGCATGTACATGTGTGTCAGTCAGTTACTGTGTTCTGTGTTATGGTATCTCGTAGCTACCACCATAATAGCAAATATATGCATTTGTGTATAGGCGAGCCAGCGATGGACAGTGAATGACTCACTGTGTGTGTGTATGTGTGTGTGTGCGTGTGTATGTGTGAGTGTGTTGACAGTTGGCTCTCGGTGTTTACACTTTTTTCCTAAGTTGCTGAACATCCTGCTTTGTACATGAGCCAACATCACCTTACCCGTAGCCCCTACACATACACTCAGAGACATAAATCCAAAACACACACACACACACACACTTTATTCAGTGTCCAGCGGAAACGAGGGAAACTTTATCTGCTGAGGGGAAAGTACGCAAGCGAATGCAACAGACCTGTGAAAAATCAAACAGGCGTGGAAAAGCATCGCTTCGTAAATAATGGCGCTCAACTGGAAAGCCAGATAGAGCAGGAACAGGAAGAAAGAGGATGTAGAACACAAATAAAAAGCCTGTGGCTCATTGAAATTTCCCCCTGCAGTGGATGAACATGTGCGGACACATATAGTATAGGGTATAATACTCCTAACCCCAACAGGAGGAAAATGGCTAATATGTATTCATTTGGACAAGACAGCCTGATAGAGTGCAGAGCAGAGCTGACTTAAGACTTGGAGTCAGACTTAAGTAAGAAAAATAAGGACTTGAGAGTTGATGTGACTGGACTGAGACGTTACTTGCTTTAGATAAATAGTCAGAACGACAATTAATCATGCACACCCTGCATAGCCACATAGCTTGATAAAAAACTATATTAATGACATTGAAAGCAAAATGCAATATCAATTTCATTCCCCCTTCCAGACATAGACTTGCATCTGAACTTGCTTAGTTGCTAAGTAAGACTTGACTTCACCCAAGAGACCTAAAAACATATTAGAAACAACTTAGTCTCGCATTGCCAGACCTTCCTCCACAGCACTGCGAAAGAGGGTCTGGCTTGTCCACACAGCATTCTGGGATGGGAGAGAAAAGTGCTCTGGTTTATTGGCATTTCTTTAAACAAATCACAATCGTCTTGGGCGGTGCTAAGTGCCACACGGAGCCCCAGTGCCTCTGCAAAACAGCCTCGGAAGGAACTTGTTTTGGTGGAACGTGTAAGTTCAAAAGTTGTTTTAGTCGTGCAACAGAAAACTCAGATTGGACAGATAGTCTAGCTAGATGTCTGGATTTACCCTGCAGAGATCTGAGGAGCAGTTAACCATAGTCCTCAGAAATCCACCGGAGTATAACATTTCGGAAGGTAACTGACATCCAGCTCAAGAGAAGGACCTAAGGCAGAATTTCCGGCGGCACCGGAGCAATACCGGAAGCTGAAGGTCGTGGATATAACAACCCGAAAGCTGGATCATGTCTATGTAGCTTGCAAAATAGGTGAGAACTTGTCAGAGCTTCAGCCAAGAACGTGTCTTTGTGTTTGTTAACTCCTTTGAAGCGACCGTGTACTGGTCTTGTCGACAGCCCTAGTATGTGCTGCTGTCACTGCAGGGTGGCTAGAAGACTGAAATCGGTGTATGAGCAGTTTAGGGGTCTCAGTTGACGACCCTCGCCCCACACACCATCCACCCTTCCCAGGCCTGGACTCAGTCACAGCCCATCTTATGGTGTTTTTCATTACATGGTACCTGCTCGACTCGACTCTACTCGCCTTTTTTGGTTTTCCATTATGAAAAAAAGTCCCTGGTACCTGCCAACATGTCCTTTTTTTAGTACCACCTCAGTCGAGGTTCCAAGCGAGCTGAGGCGATACCAAAAGGTGACGTGAAAACCTGCAGACTACTGACTGGTCGGAGAGAATCGTCACTAATCACTGCGTCATCATTGCTAGCGACAGACGAGGGTGTAGTGAACAAACCCGCCGTTTTTAAATAGTTTAGCCAGCGGTGTTTGTTTTTTTTGCTGCCTTCAGCTTCTTCTGAAACAAAATGTGTCTTCTGGCTGTGGCAACAACAACACAACTTCAACGTTGTGTGTGTGTGTGTGTGTGTGTGTGTGTGTGTGTGTGTGTGTGTGTGTGTGGCGTTAGGTCACGGCAGTGACGACCAGCCACGCCCTCATGCGCGAGGCGGTACTCAATCTGCAATGGAAAAAGGAGGACAGTGCACCGCGGCCGAGTCGAGGTCCAGCTGAGCCGAGTAGAGCTGATACCAGCAGTGGGTAAGCGCCAATGTTGAACCTTTAACAGGTCCCCAATTCTTCCCAATGCATCCTACATTTATTACAGCCTCTTTCAAAAGGCCACTGAAAACCTCAGCTGGTCCCTGAGTTCAGCTAAGTCCTGCTGCCAGCACAAATGCTTTATCTGAAAAGGGGAGAATGGAAAACAATTAGGTTTGAGCCTTCAGCTCTTTACAGCACGCAGCTTAATGATCCATTATATGTCAGCTCCCATGTGCTGTGGCCCAGTCAAGCTCAAAACACCTAAACCTTGGGGTCCTGTTAGTTGTTCACTTCACTGGAAGAAAATGCTCAAAATAAACACCAGCAGTGAGATAAGCTACATTCTGTATCTCCCATGTTGATAAGTGTTGTAAAAACTGAGTGGACACTGAGTCACAGTGTGCTACAGCATGGCTAACTCAGAACCACTTGGCCGCAGACAGAGACAGGCAAGACACCTGCGCCCTTCCAGCTCATTGGGACCCCCCCCCCATCAATGGTTAGGGAGTGTCAGCCACACACACTTGAAGTTTAAAATGCTCTGACTTCACTTCCGTCTCAGCAGGCCAAAAAGTGGACCGGAAATTCACTACAAGTGTGTTTTCTGTAAAGAATCTCTCACTCAGCCCCCGCGGTGACAGCTGCACAGGAGTGACTATTTTCTGGCGTTTTGCCCCACATGTGTGTACAAACACACGCAGAGGCCGAGGCTCAAACCTGCCAAGACTGCAGCCCACGTAGCAAAACGCTACCACGGTTGTCCGACATACTGTGATGTGAACTCACCTCAGGGCCCAGCAGACCCCAGGTGGAGCCTTGTGGAAAAAGCATCTAGACAATACAGTCCAGAAGATGCCTGAGTGAGCAGGTAAGCAAGCCATTTAGAGCATATCAGAAAAAGAATAGTTTTCTTCTGGATTGAGATGTACAAAATATGGTGCATTCATCAAACCGCACTTAAGAAAGGATCGATTTTCCACCGAGAGGAGATCTTGGATTCAAAACCCTACTGCTATGTCACGCCAGCACCAATTTGAAGCCAGATTTGTCAGTCGTTTGCATGAGCTTTGCATGAGCATAAAGTACAAACGAAAAACCTGGTGACATCGGAGTTCAGTTCTGTTCAACTCTTTGTGTACTTCAATAAAATAGGTTAAGAGGACCAGCAGATAAGGGCAAAGGCGCCTCAAGCAGCGACCACAAAATCTCTCCAGCAGGCCGGTTTGAACAGGGGACTGAACCTAACAGCCACTGCGCTCATGCCAAGAGAACTGACCCATTCAGTGTTTCATAGAGAGGGCTACAGCACGGTTTTGTCATAAGGCGTTGTGATTGGAATGACAGACTTAAGGAAAGACAAGGGACATAAATACTCTTTAGGTATGCCATACTATAATACTAGTGATTCGCCTTTTGTTGCATCCAAAGGGGAATGACCACATATTCCCCAATCTGTGGAACGCATCCATCTTTCCATTTGAGGAGCTTTCTGAGGGCCAGGAAGCATGTCGCAGAGCCGGGGACACCTGGGGCTTTTTAAAAGGCCCCAAAGTATCATAATAGACAGACTTAAAGAAACATTCCCTACCGTCAGAATGCTCTAGCCGTGTCTGCTCAGATCACACAATATCAGATGGTCATATGGGGAGTAAAGGGACACTTTACCATGTGGACAAGAGATAGGACTCGCTTAATTGAAATAATGTTCCTCCCTCGACCACTCTGTAGTCTAATCTTCAAATGGTTCTGCCACCATCTAGTGGGAACTTTGACTATTGCGAGGAATATTCACCCTGAAAACCCAGCTGACACACAACCTGAAGCACCCCTCCCAAAACATAGACCTGTATGGATGGAGGTCAGGAGACGCTGTCTGTTTCTGCTTAGTCTTGTTCGGAGTTTGAAACGTGAGGTCCGATGAGTATTTAAAGAGAAAATAGCTCAGGGTGACGGATGGATTGATAGGTGGACGAATTGAAACCGAGAGGTGTAGAGGACTATTATTCTTTCTCTCTTTTGAAAAACAAGCCTGTGACTGTCAGCTGGGTGTTGATGAAGTTAGTGACGGGAATAGCAGAGTTAAGCGGTGAATGACAGTGAAAGGCCCTGGAAGACCTGGCAATTCTAAGGGCCTGTTAACAATTGGAAAGTATGCTTTGAGTTTAAAACTTTATATCAGTTGTTGCAGCTGTAAGCGGTCCAACAAAGTGCTGCCCGAGGGGCTAAACACTGAGAGATGCATAAAACACACTGTGACGCGCACGAGATTGTATTGCAATGATTTATTCCTCTACACGTAAAATACAACTTGCACTGCAGTTACCAAATGTAAAGTTACCTTGCGAGTCGAAATAAGTGCGTTAGTTCGGCGGTTAATAGAAAGTGCTCCCAGGCTCACCCCCTTTCTGTCAAAGCCCAAAAAAACAACAGGTGAACAGGTGAAGCAAACAAATGTGTCATCACCTCTGCTCAAATCGCTATGAAAACGCCCACCACCTACAACACAAGTACACAACACAATAATCAACAAACAATATAAATGAGACCATAAACAACACACAATATGTGGCTCCTACATTTAGTCTTTGCTTTTTTCCATTCCTCCTAAGGGGAGACTAGCCTGTGGAAAGATCACAGTTCAGAAGGAAATTGCCAAAAGACAACAATATCCTCCGGAAAACTTGTCATGCTCTGAAGCATTCACAGGATTCTTTGGGTGGAATGGTTCTGTGTTCATGCTGCCTCCATCTGGACCACGACAGGAAGTGCTACAACAGGACAAGGCAGAGGTCAACTCTGCCATTCAGCACCACTGAAACCTCTCCGGAGTGTTGGGTTTTTCTCTCCTGGATTGTCACACATCAGGTAAAAGGAAGGCCAGCTACTGGGCAGGATTTTTACTAAGCTTTAACACATCACAGACAGCCCATCTAAAGCCACCCCCTGTCACACCTGCTCTGGTTACTGCTCCAAGGACCAGTTTGCTCCAAAGCTACCCACCAGCCTCTGCTGACCTGCTCTCATCTGATGAGTTTATCTACACTTACCTTGGTGAGACGATAGAAGATCTATCTGGCAGTCCATGTGACACCTGCTCAGGTTACCAATTCTGTAATGGCTGTTGCAACGTTGCGAGGCTTTAGTACTTGCGCTTGTTTTAGTAATTTTAAAATGGAGATCCAATGTGCTGCTGCTTTTGTCGCCATGAATTTCTCTAATATTGACCTGTTGCAAGAAGCTACATGGCCCTCACCACACCCGTCAGAAGAACACGGTTAAAGCGTAACTCTCGCCAAAATGCAACGTAGGGTCTTTTTTGAGCGTACCCGAGTCAAACTTTCGTTTAAAAAAATATTTAGGACTGAATCGCCACTTTTAAGATTCACCGTATTTTCGTTTTTTGGTCAAATGACCTTTTGAATTGGAGTGATAGGGGCACTTTTATGCTAGCCTCAAAATAGCCATTTTAAAGGCTCGACACAACATGAAACTTTGCTCCAAGTATCACCAGGGGCTCTACACCTTAACGAAAGCATGGACAACATTGTTTGTGTACCCAGAGTTTACTAAAAAGAGGTTTTGAACAACTCACCGTAGCTGTTGTTTCCAGCCGCAGCCATTTTATCAGTCAAAAACAAATGATTTCCGAATGCAACGTAACAGGGAGGAGAGTAAAGACGGAAAGCTCCTAAAGCTTAGTTCCATATAAATGCACGGATAATTTGTTGTTTTGTCGTTATTGAAAAACAATATTGACCTTGTAGTTGAAAAAGGAGCCTCATATGGAGTCTGTTCATTCGCATTCGGATATTGATTCGTTTTGACTGCTGAGGTGGTAGCGGCCGGAAACAACAACAGCTACGGTGAGTTGTTCAAAACCTGTTTTAGTAAACTCTGGGTACACAAACAATGTTGTCAGTGCTGTTGTTAAGGTGTAGAGCCCCTGGTAATACTTCCAGCAAAGTTTCATGTTGTGTCGAGCCTTCTTACCGTTTTAAAAATAGCTAGTTTGAGGCTAGCATAAAAGTTCCCCTATCACTCCCATTCAAAAGGCCATTTGACCAAAAAATGAAAATACGGTAAATCTTAAAAGAGGCGATTCAGTCCTAAATATGCTTTTAAATGAAAGTTTGACTCGTGTACATTCACAAAAACACCCTAGGTTGCATTTTAGGGAGAGTTACGCTTTAAGGCATGGGTATCTTTTGAAATTTGAAACTTAGTAGTGATGTCCCAAACAATACATTTTTTTGAAGTTGAACTACCCACCAGCCACACATTGCAAAAAAGGAAAAAATTGCAAAACCTATCCAATCCACTCTAGGAGACTCATCCTTTTATCTGAGCCGACTGCCTACCACTTCAAAAGTCTGCACCGTGGCAGGATCCAAGGCTACAGGCTTTATATTGTATCCAGTTAACAGTGTGTTTTTAACAGCTGCATGTTGAAGGGTGCACTCTTATTTTCGCATGTTGTGTACTTGTGCTAAAACAACAGCAGTGGCAGCAGAAAGAACACAATCTTCCAGTTCATGGCTGACAAATGACATATTAATATGTGGAAGCCTGTTTCATTAACTGCACAAATGTGTGCTGTGGTTAAGACAGAGTAAGAGTTGGATGAGACTGAAGAGACAGAAGAAGAGAAATGTGCTATAAATCAAAAAATAAGTGAATAAATAATTGTTCCTTTTATGGAAAACTGTTCTTTGACTTTACGCCCCACTGGTGAGCATGAGCTTTGGGGTATTAGTTTGGGGTAGCTGTGAAGACAGAGTGGATGTAAAATCAATTTGTATTTCAACTACTCTACATCATATTGGCTTGTAGGAACCACAAAGTGCAAAGTCAGACAGACAGAAGTAGATAGAGTTACAGCCGCATGCACATAAGCGTACATGACACAATCATAAGAGTATAATTGTAGTGTATCCAACTGTGGTAAAGGCAAACATTCATTTACACACATAATTACAGTGTATTAAACCATGGTGGAAGGGAATGTTCATCCACATGACATTTTGAAGCTGAAATACCGTTGCAAGAAAAAAGAAAAGAAAATCGAAAAATCCTTCTGATGCAGGCGCTGCATAGGCAGCCCTTTGCCTTTTCTGTTTCTTCTGTGGAAAAACACATTGTTGAATAATGTCTTTCTCCCGCCTCGGCACAGTGCTGCCAAAATGTCACCACGTCGATTCCTATTAAGCACGAGGTGCGTGACGCTGGCGGGACAGGGTTGTGTTTTCAGGCGTGTGCCATGCGACTTCTCGTTAATAGCCGTTAGCTTTACGAGGGATTAGGGCTGCCTAAATTAAGACTCAGCAGTACCTGGCACGGCTGATGTTCGTGGAATGACTGGCTGCTGTGGAGGAGCAGTAATAACAATGAGCCATAGAAACAAGTATATTCATACAAACTGAAAAGCATATGGAAACAGATTAGGGGAGCAAATGTGGAATGTCAATGAACACTATTAACCCATGACGAAGAGAAGTAACAACAGAAATGGCTTAATTCAATGTGAGAGGTTAACAGAGAAATGGGAAAAGTGAGCTCTCTTCTTCTGGTCTCAGGTGGGATTTTTTTGACAGCTCAGAATCAGTAACTCTGCCACGTGTTGCTCATAAGCGATCAGACTTTCCACATTAAATACATCTGCTTATGTTATGTGTGTTGTGAGAGAGCACACACACACACACACACACACACACACACACACACACACACACACCTTTTGACCTGGTTTAACATCTGTCCTGAGGGATCCGATCAAGTGGACAGCTATAGACTGTCAGCCCAAATCCATTTTTGGACATATACAGATTCATTTTAGAAGTCTGGACAGCAAAGAACCACATGAAATGCGATTTGTGCAAATCTGATTCAAACCACATTTAGGCTACGTTCAGACTGCAGGCACATCCAATTAGTTTCACATATCAGATCTTTAAGACAAACTGTCTGCACTGTTATTTCCAAGTGATCAGATTGGATTTGTGTGTCCAAACATCACCAACCTATCTGCATGGGTTGCTGTAGTAACGACGTGGGCGTCAGTGTAGCTACGCTGGTGACGTGGCTTTCCAACGAGAAATGGAGGTCCATTACTTCGCCCTCCAATCGCAGTGCAGAACGGACTGCGGTTTCTGACGGTTGTCCTCCTTAGCGCTCTGCTACTAGCAGCATCTGCTCAGCACTTCGGTCACTCTGGACTTGACGTCGTCGTGTGTAAGAATGTGGCCCAGACCAACTCTAAATGTGGTCTGGGTGGGCCTGTTCTGACCTGGTTTAACATCTGTCCTAAGTGATCCGATCACAAGTAGACAGCTCTAAGTACGTGGGTTTTCACCTGGCAGTAGAATGACTCCAAATGTGTCATAAGTGACCACTTGTGATCGGATCTCACATCCCCTGTCTATAAGCAAGTAAATACGTACATTATTCGCATTTGCATATAGGTTGTGTGTGTGTGTGTGTGTGTATAAATGTCAGTTGTTCTTCTCACATAAATCATTAATTAGAAACGTTAATGAAAAAGCTCCGTCTGTGTGCCGACATGAGGCGGTCGCCCTGACCTGTGCAGGAGAGAAAGACTTTTTATTTATTTATTTATTTTTTTAAAAGGTCTCTGTGTGTTCAGCTCTGTGTATTTGTAGCTTCTATTTCTGTGGTTTGAAATTTAGTTTGTATATATCTTCTATATCTGCATTTCATCTGCGTTTATTTTTATGTTTCGCTTATAGGAGTCGTGTTAAGTTACTGCTGATGAAGACCCAACATTTCCTGATTTTTCAAAATAACCGGAGACTTTTATTGTGAAAAATGTACAGGAAATGAAAGCCCTGCTATAAGAATATGGACTGTGGGGTGTGACCAAGACCACTCAGACTCTCATCCCTAGACCACCTCAGAATGTGGTTTGAGTGATCAAATCTCAATGCGTTCTGAGAGCGTTTTCACCTGGACTGAGCTGTCCACTTGTGATTTGATCACTGAGATCGGATTTTTATACCAGGTCAAAATGAGGCTTCTGTGTTTAGGTCAACCTGTCTTTCCAGAGGCATGAAGTCATTCTCCCCTTTCAGATGCCTCAACACACAACTTGCTGGAGCATTTTATTGTGCTTGTGTGTGTAAAAAAAAAATGCATTTAATAGACACCCACCTAATTTACAATAGAAATGGAAAGATGTTTATGGAACTCGGGGCTCGCTAATATAAAAGAATACGAGTCAGGGCACTCCGAGAAAATCAAACTCGACAGACTATGAGTATCTGGCGTATTAGATGTTTATTGCGGAATACTACAATGAATGCCTGGTGGACTACTTTTAAAGCTTTCCAACGGTGCGATGCCCTGATTGCATAACTACAAATGTAGAATATTACCAAAAATGAAAGCAACAAACAGATCTGATCTAACAAATGAGAAGATATACTAACGCAGGTCATGAAGACAACCGTGAAAAAGGCACAAAAGGCTGTGCAGGGACTTACCAGGACACTTTCTTCCTGCAACAGAAACACAGCTTCACACGAAGCAGCGGGCACTGCCATTACACTATTACAGAGTAAACAAACTAAATCCTCCCATTCAGGAAGTCACCCGCCCACCAGGTGTATTTGGCTCAACTAAACAGACCTGAAACTCAAGTTTCTTTTCCTGCCTAAAGTCTCACGGTGCTCCACCCCTTTTTTTTTTTT
Source organism: Perca fluviatilis (assembly GCF_010015445.1). Lineage (NCBI taxonomy): Eukaryota > Metazoa > Chordata > Actinopteri > Perciformes > Percidae > Perca > Perca fluviatilis. The sequence continues at coordinate 6,315,189 of NC_053133.1, read as the reverse complement.
TCTTTTGATGACTTCCCACTACTGAAACTCAACTGTAAAAAGAAAGAGTGTCAACCAATGCAACCCTGGGGAAAAAGCTTTCCAGAACGTTGAAGGGAACGTATAGGATCTATAGGATTTTTCCAGGTATCTTTGTTGTTATAAATGTAAAATATGAACCGTTATAGGCTTTAATCTGACTAGACAATGTTTTTTTTTTTTACTGCACTGGGTCTTGAAACCAACCTGAACCTGATACTACAATGAACTGATCAAACATGTTGCACAGAAGTGACCTGACCTTCCCTCTGGTATACACCTACGACCATGTCCTTCCAAAAATGGCAATATATGGTGGGAACTCTGGTAAACACAAAATGACTGTTAACAAAATGAATTACATTTATAATTAATTACTAATCTTATTTGTTTTATGGAATAGCACTCAAATCAGATATGTTACTACCACACCTACAGTGCAGTAGGCTTTCAAAATGTTTTGACAATAAATGACCACTAGATGGAGCAATCAGATCACTAAATATCTCCAGGCTACACATTGTGGGAAAAAAACTATTATGGAAAGTAGCAGATAGTGTAAAGTCTACATGGTTGGTTGCTTGTGTGTGTGTGTGTGTGTGTGTGTGTGTGTGTGTGTGTGTGTTTTTTTGTGTGTGTGTGTGTGTGTGTGTGTGCGGGGTTTGTTTTTTCCGTCCTCATCATGACCTCAGATGTGCCTCAGGGTGCCACTAAAGATGGGCACCAGGAATCTCATCCACAGCCTGCCATGGCCCTATTATTACCAAAACCAAGGAGGGGGCCTGCAGGCTGGTAATCAGGCTGCCATATTCACACACAGCAGCCTGTGTGGTTTGTTTTGTAGTTTTTCTTGTTCTCTATTAGCCTGTTTTGTAGTTGCGGCTGCTCACAGACTCAAAAAAGATCTATTATAGAATCATATCACAATACAGTCTGAGAAATAAAACTATTTTGCAGCATGCTGGCTCATTGTCACACTGTCCCGGCTTACTGGGACACTTGAATAGAACAGAGCCATAATGTTAAGAGCCTTTGCTTTTCCTAGTCAAAAAGAATCAGAACTATTTAATAAACACTGTACATTATACAGTATGTCCACCTCCCAGATTAGACACAATAAAGATATCACATATGCTGTGGATACTAATAACTAGGGGTGTAAATCACAAGTTTTATCCCGATACGATATTATATTGATTCTTTGGACACCGATCAGATACTTGCCTAGGCCTGTGATTAATATGAGACAATATCATAGGCCTTTTTAACACAGTTACATTTATATCAACTCAAAAAAAGTAATTAAAATACGATTTGTCAGTTTTATACCTGAGCTCTTCATGGCATTTAAATTAAAAACAAACTATTCTTTTTAATGAAAAGACTTAATATGACATGGGAATCTGAAATAAAAGGGGCACCTCACAGACGACGTGTATCGATATTTTCACTTTGCATCGATAACATTGGATCGTGGACTATTGAATCGATACATCCAGATCAATGTTTCATTAGGCTACACCTCTATTCTCGCATTGCCAGACCTTCCACAGCATTCTGGGATGGGAGAAAAACGTGCTCTGGTTTATTGGCATTTCTTTAAACCAATCACAATCATCATGGGCGGCGCTAAGCGCCGGACGGAGCCACAGCGCGTGTACGTTCAAAGGTTGTTTTAGTCGTGCAACAGAAAACTCTGATTGGACAGATAGTCTAGCTAGCTGTCTGGATTTACCCTGCAGAGATCTGAGGAGCAGTTAACCATAGACCTCAGAAATCCACCGGAGTTTAGAACGCCAACACCGAGACAGCGGAAGGTGACGGACATCCAGCCGAAATGAGGGACATCCGGCGGAATTTTCGGCGCCAACGGAGCAATCCCGGAAATAAAACGTTGTCGACATAGACTATTAAACCCTTAATAATAACAACACACGTTATGTCAAAACGCATACTAATTTGATGGTGTTGCCTTGGGCTCTGAAAAACTGATGTTATAAAAAAAAATAAAAGATTACTTATGAAGATAGTATTATAATACCTAATATGCAATTATAATGCATAATGAAAAATAAATACTCATTAGTTGCAGACCTACATTGTAGTCACGACTACTGCCTTGACTTAACACCTCTTCCTCCTCTTTGTCCTGATTCCATCTCTGCCCTCTCTGGTTCCCATGCACACACAGCAGCTCTTTGTCTCTTTCTGACCCATTAACAGTGAGAGGAGACTACGGTCACTATTCGTCGCTACTCACACATTCCACACACACACACACACACACACACACACACACACACACACACACACACACACACACACACACACACACACACACACACACACACACACACACACACACACACACACACACACACACACACACACACACACACACACACACACACACACACACACACACACACACACACACACACACACACACACACACACACACACACACACACACACACACACAGAATTGTTAATGACCAATACAAGTAATTGTGGACATGAATTGGCAAAATTAATTATCTGATGAACAACAGAACAGAAGGACAGAGGATAGATGGCCTGGGGATGTTGCAGGGAACAGAGGAGCAAAACACACTTTGCTTAATCAAAAAATATCATTGATGGGAGTGCTTTACTGATTTACTTAAGCCCTGTAGGACCCAAGGTGCCTGTATGAAATTGTATTTATTTGTAGGGAGGGAGAGGCCAGTGCATTAATCCTCTATACAAACAGTATGTACTCTGTAACTCCACCTTCCACTGACATTAATTAGATGATGAAGGATTTTCAGATGAGTGGTTTGAGCTGCAAATAGCAATGCACCTGCAATGAGAGGCACACAGAGAGAGCAGCAGGTAGCCATAAGCCTCACTAATCTGGAAGTCCCTCGAAATGCCAAGTGTTGCTGGGTAAGCTACATCCTCGCCAGATATTTCTAGAGTGAATTACTCTACCTGGAGCGCTGGGGCAGGGGGCAGGGGCTGGGAGAGAAGCACATCGAAACTGGTTTGACAGACGGACAGATGGACAGTTGGGATAAAACAGATAAGAAAGCAGTGATGCAACAGACACAGATGCCAACAGAATAAACTCGGACCTGCACGCTTTTCCTAAACGTTTACACTCCCATGCAGCGTGCGTTTACAGCACATATTAACAGAGCTTAACAGAACGCGATGACAATGAAAGCACATGATAAGAAAAAGCAAGAGCAGACAAAGAATGAAAGATAACAAAATGTCACGTGGGTAAAGATGGAAGAAAAAGAGTGAAAGAGGAAAAAATAAGTGTAGAAATCACTTTCTCTCGTTCGTCCCTCTGTAAGCTGCGTACCCAACCACACTAATGCTGTTTGGCCCACTTTGGGACAAAAATAACTATATTTTAGCTGATAAAAAAAAATTATAATCCTGCATACTATCAACAACAATTTGTGTTAAAACTGTAGACGCCAAACTGGTCACATCAGGCCACCTTCCAAGCTGAGGCTGCAGGCCTATAATAATAATAATAATAATAATAATAATAATAATAATAACAAATGTTATAATAATACAATCAATTGCTTTTTTCAGTCCAATAGATGGTGCAGTTGAGTTTTGCAGCAACACAATTGAAGCGAGTTAAACAAACAGAGAAATGTATCTTTTTAGATAAAACAGATGTTGACATGGCAACATGTTTAAAATCACAATCATATTGTATCGTGGCTTCTGGTGATTCCCACCCCTACTGAGTATCATATCAGCTAATATTAGCTTGCTGTAGCAATTGCTACAAATGCCAAAGATATGCCTGTGGTAACAGTGTTGACATTGCATAGTGTGTCCACAAGACAGTACTGAAAAGTTTATTTTTCCAATTGCTAAATATCTGACCCAGTACAGTAACAATTAGAAATAAAAATCAAGTATCGAGTATTGGGAAAATTCTGACATCACCAAAAATCATCCTAAGGGAAACACAAATGTTGTACCAAATGTCATGGTAATCCATCCACTAGCACCTGAGACAAATCAACATTATGATGTCTAGATTTCACCTTAGCCTGGCAAAGAAATTGTTGTTGATGTTGTGCCAAATACATGAGTGATATTTTTGAACTCTGAAGTATCGACTTTAAAAACCCAGTATTGGTGAGGCTCTACAGGATATGATACACTTAAGAAAAGGGATTAAATTGTGGCTTTTTCCAAGAGAGTTCAAGGGTTCGATATGCAGACCAGCCCTGAGTTCTCCTGTGTCTCCAGCAGTGCTCTAGTCTGGGCTATACGTTCTACCAAGTTTAGGAGATGGAAAGATAATCACGTAAGTGATAGTTTGAGACATGAGCTACTAACACAGTCCCTCATCTACTCGGTGAGACATTCTGAGACTTAAATTAATTCAGGAACAGAGTAAAATCCCAGGGTTCAGTCCCAGCAGAAGCCAATGTGTGTCAATCAGCAGCCCAATGAGCAGGTAGACATGCATCTGCATCAGCTACTAAATTACTAAACTACCATCTAACTGTGAAAGAGCAAATCTAAAAATAGGGCTTTTATTTTGTTAATCCTTAAAGTGGTAGCCTTTTGCAAATGCTGCATTTTCAGTTAATAGCCCTGCTGTCCTATGATGCAAAAATACCCTGAACTATTCAGGCTAGAAGTGTAAATGGATTATCTTCCTTTCTGGGCTGCTTCAGTAGCTACAGTAAATTGAATCAGGTGTCATTTTCATGATGTTACAGTGATCTGCCATTTTCTGTATGTTGCAAAAAGCTTGTTGAAAGAAAATCCCTTCACAAGTTTAAGTAAACATTTTTATTTTTAAAGGTCCCATGGCATGAAAATTTCACTTTATGAGTTTTTTTTTAACATTAATATGCGTTCCCCCAGCCTGCCTATGGTCCCCCAGTGGCTAGAAATGGTGATAGGTGTAAACCGAGCCCTGGGTATCCTGCTCTGTCTTTGAGAAAATGAAAGCTAGTGGCTGTAATTCTGCACCAAGGCTGAATTTCGGGAAAGAGACTTCAGATACAGTATTAGGGGACCACTAAGGTCTATATAAAAGCATCCAAAAAGCAGCATGTCATGGGACCTTTAAAGAAAATTAAGATACGATAAGAGTAAGACCTGGGAGTGAGAGGGAATAATGTTTTTTGACTTGGAAAATAAGATGCAAGCCATCCCTCCTGCATCAAAAAAAACATCACTTATATCATGGTGCTAAGCTGGTTATGATAGAAAACAAACAATTATTACATGCCATTCAGCTGGTGTTGTAGCATTATTATTATTTTTACCAAAGACTAGATTCGAGAATGATAAATAGACGCCATGCAGTGAGACACTTTATTCCAGATAACTGATTAAGAAAAGCAAGTTTTAGAACCATGCAGCTTAATCAGATCATTGCTTTTTTTACACCCTGCATGGGTGTTTTATTTCTGCATGTAAGAAAAAACATTTAGAAGAAATAAGTAAAATGCATCACTGTTATGACCAGTGTAGAGAAGAGGAAACAATGTAAATATCCATGTAATCATTTGTGGTTTTTACTGTGAAAAGTGTCTTTTCTTACAAAGAAAATAAATCACACAACCTCCTCCAAAACAGTATGAAAAGTGTCTTTAGCCACACAATAACAGCCACTTTTGTCTCTCTAGGAGCCAGCATGCCTCCCACTGGAGCCACTTCTTCCTACAAGCAACCACACACAGGGCACAGTCATGCCCTCTGCCTCCTTCCTCCTACCCAGGACACAAACAGGTGTAAATCAGCCGGTGACGGCTCTCCCATTCACACTGTTAATCACTCTAGCAGGAGAATTCCAAACCACTGAGCATCCTCAATGCTGCCTCATCCTTAATCACACTCCTTCACTCCCCCACTCAGTGCCCAAGGACATTCAAGGCCTCTTCAAAAGCAGTTATGAAAGGGCATTACATGATGTATGTGGTTGTGAATAAAAGGTAGTAGTAGTTATAAAAAATAAACAGTTTTGTTGAAAAAAACATAAGCTAGACATTAGTCTTCTCCACAAAGTGCAAAGCAGGCCCAGTGCTGCTTGTGCTCTGAAGTAGCCTACTCCTACCAATGGGTGAGAAACATTTTTCAGTGTGGACAAAGATACACTGTAGCATGTACACTGCCCAGAGGAGACACAAACTGTTAACTGATGTTTAATGATATTTTAATCAGCAAAGGAATGGCTTTTGAAAGTCAAGGTTACCCATTTATTTGTTGTATTTCACTCAAAATGATCCCAACACCGGGACATGTAACAGTCTGCAGTAGAAGACACAGTGTACTCTCAGTGTTTCCCATACAAAAGGTAATACTAGGGCGCCCCGCCCAGGTAGATTGATACCTGCCCAGGTAGACAAAATCCAAATTAACTTTTCTTTTTTTTCTCCAATCAACGATGTCATTTTATACCACACAGACCAGCGGCCTCCATCCCCTCCCCCTCGTGAACTTGCGCGCCGCGTGCATGTCACAGCATCAACAATTCACTTCAGGCTTGAGCCAAGCTTACGTTAGTAGCATGTTAGTAGTAGCATGCTGCTTGTGATGTTGTGGAAGAGGGATTAACTGTACTGATAAACACCGCCGCGGCCACGCCACTGTGAAAGCGCCCCCGAACGCCATCTACACGGTCTGGTTGTTCACCCTCTCTGCAATTTTTTCCACTTGAGCTCTACATTTATCTGTTTTCACAGATATTTTTTATTTGTAGAATGTGTGTATTTGTAGATCCGTATTTGAACATAATATTTCTGAAAAATTGTAATAGAAAAAAAATTATTGATGACTTATTTTAAGTAATCAGCCGGGCAAGTTTGATGGTAATATCTACTAGTTAAAATGTTACCCTATTCACCTGTAGTGTCTCCTCTTTACCCTCGCATGTCAACATGGTCAAGAACTTTGGTTTCCTGACCACAGTCAAAAGAAAAAAAGTAGACCAGTGGGTTTGGAAGTGAGGTAATCAAACTCTGGCTCAGACTCAAACAAACCAACTGGGACAGCCTTAGTTAACCCAGTGTCTTTTCCTACACACAGGCCAGAGTTTGGAGTCCTAGCATCTGTCAACAAACACCGTTTTCGTTTCTCACTCTACTACTCTGCACCCTATTCTTCACTTGTCCATTCCCCACTCAATGCGAACACAGGATCCCCTAGAGAGTAATGAAGCAAGTCCTCGAGGTGACCCAAACCTGACCCTGACCAGGTCACGGACAGAAAGACAGATGGGCTGCAGCAACCAATAGCTGAGCCACACTGAGCCCAATGACACATGGGAAGCTCTAGTGTATGTGAATGCAACCTACACAACTCTGCATGGTAAGAAAAAGTCAAACAGCAGTTCCTCCATCATAAACTAAGGAAAGCTGGAAAAACCAGACATCTTCTCTAACAAGATACCTGCTGGCAGTAATGTGGAGCAAATTTGAGTGTCTTTGTTGAGTTTTCAGTGATTAGTAATTAGCGATGTTGAGGCCTTATAGTACCAGTTAGTAAATGTTTTTTTTATAGTGAGGTAAGATTTCAACAAGCTGTTATATAAACCTACTCTGTTAACCTACAAGTACATGAGACAAGTTTGCAGACCACCTAACATCAAAGATGCATTACAGCAGTCAGCCCAATTTTCTTAAGTCATTTAAAACACAAAATGTAATACCTAGCACAGCATGAGTTCTGTAAAACACAGAGAAGCTCTTGCTTTGCATAGTAAAGACAATAATGATGCTAATCCTTTTAGACATTTACATGAGCCTTAATATGAGGGTTGTAAAAAAAACAAACTGAAATTGCATTATTTTTCTGCAATATATATTGCGATGTGAAAAATGTTCACCCTCTATGGAGGTCCAGGGGCATGCTCTGCTGGAAGAAAATTTTGCACATTTTAAAGCTCATTCTTTTAAGATTGAACATTAATCTGGGGAGTCTGCTCTGTATTTTCTACTGCACAAGAGGCGTGATCAACAGGCATAGTTCAAATGCCTCTGTACGCATTTGGATAGTCCTTCAACCAATCAGACCAACAATACGGGTGACGTGGCAGCGACAGCGGCATCAATGGGTTGCTGCGCTTCGGGGGCCGCCATGTTGAATGTAAACAAAAAGCTGCTTCCCGTCGCTTCTCTATAGTCATCGTGTTAAACTCGCCCAGACTGATCTCATGAAGTGGCATATGTATGACACGCCAATTCGTATGCCATTTTGGGCGTGTTATCAAGACGCATACTCACTTTTTAGCGTGTTTATCAACGCTGTTTGGCCTCCATTGACTTACATTACCTTGCGATTGGGTGTGAATTTACGCCATAGCAAGTAGTATGAAAGGGTGAAAATCTGCGTAGGGAGGTTGGTTGGGGGTGGTGGATGGGTCAAACACAGGACTTTCACCCAGGGGGCTGGGGATCGTTTCCCGTGTGTCACATTTCCTTCATGTCCTGCGTATCACGTTTCCTAAACTCAACCGTAGCTTTCTTTTTTTACTAAACCCAACCCGTTCTTCTTTTACCAAACCCAACCCGTTCGCTGTATATGGCGCTCAAAATGCGTACAGATAACACGCCACTTGGTTTACTCAAAGTCATGATGTCATGTTGACCCGCCAATAGCGCGCCAGGTGGATAAGCCAGTTTGTGATTGGTCCCCGCAGATTGGTAACAGAAGCAGGACAGAAAAATTTACAGGTTTCCAGCCTGAGCTGCAGGGCAAAATCAGATCACCGGCAGATCGGGCTGGGTTTACCCAGTCTATCAATCTGGGGCACTTTGAGAGCAAAATTAAAAGGCTAGATCTATGAAGAAGTTTGTGCTTTTGTAAATCATGTTGTGTTCTAGTAAACAATTTAATTAAACACATTGGTTGTATACCATTATTATATTATATATAGCTATTTTATTTGAATATTTGTCTGGTTCTTGTTTGATTTTTATTTATCACTTGATCACTTTCTAATTTTTTAATTGACTTAATATCATTGGTCGAGCCAGCTGTTAGTCAGAATGCCCCTATGAAAGATTGAACCCGGCTAACACAAAAACGTTGTTAATTGGTACAAAAAAAGATGACTAAATACAGTAAATAGCCGTTCAATAGTGGATTTATCGCTCTGGAATTATTGTGCAAAGTGTCTGAAAAGTCACCGTCTTCTCAGCCGGATTACTAAATTCCTGGAAGGGCTACAAAGACACAGAATGACTCTTTAGAAAGGTCTAGCTGTCGGCTAACGAGCTACAGCTACGGCGAGACGATGGGTCCAAAGACCGTGAAGCAAACGGAACGTACGCAAGTAGATTTTTGGATTCATAATTATTTATTTATGTTACAAAGACACTGTAATTCCATGGAGGATTAAAAAAGCTTCTGGATAGCCTACAATTGTCAGAAGACCTCGTTGAAAGGGCACATTTCTCTGCTCCTAAACAACAACAAAAAGTCTCTACACTGTACTGATCTGGAGATATTAAATAAGACATTAAAAGTACATATTTTCCTGTCGTATACGACAGCATCGACCTAGTAGGGCTAAGCTTTGCTGCATGTATTATTGTTCTTAGAGCATTACATCATCAGATGAAACTCTATACTGGTGTAACAGTCAATGACACACAAGAGGGTCTGTGGAGTGTGTGTGCATGTGTCTAACACCATTATTAAGTTATAATGACTGTTTGTGGAGAGAGAGCTTGTGAACTTCAGTCTATTTAGAGAGATTCAGAGCATCACTGCCCAGCACGAGCAGGGAAAGTATCTACTTTGCAGAGTGTTTCATGTGATGAGCAGAATGCATACTAAATGAATGCCTACAACTTCACTGTGTGGCCGACCATTCTCCCCCTCACATTCCATTACTCAATAGGGGTGGGAATCACCAGAGGCCTTTAGGATATTACTGCAATATATTGCAATTTATTACCTTTTTTCCAACTTCAAATTTTTTCAAATTGTGTCCCCTAAAAATTTTTCAACATCTGTTTTATCTAAAAAGATACATTTCTGTTTGTTCATTTCACTTCAATTTTATTGCTTAAAAAAACATTTAAAAAACATTGCTGCTTAAATGGGGATTGTCAAGCAGACAAACTGACTGACACATATATAATAATAGATCGATACTTGGCATCTGTGTATCGATACAGTATTGCCACGGAAAATATCGCGATACTATGCTGGATCGATTTTTTCCCCCCTATTACTCAATACGAAGCTACTGCCCCGCAGCTGTGCCTTTCTAACTATATCTCTTAAAATGAGGGCACATTTGCACTTGGTAGACTATGGCTGGTTGAAGAATATGATAACCTAAAATGTGAGACAAAATAAATTTGAGATTTTGCCATATACCAAAGTGGCAGTCTATGCGGGATTTGATTTGTATGCTTAATATTTAACTATTTTTCTTATTTGAGTGAGTTTTATTTTGATGTAGTAATTTCACATGGGACAGAATAATGTGTTCTCATTTAAGTTGTACAACATGAAACTTAATCATATTTAGCAATAGACTAACAGAAATAACATGAAACAAACATGTCTGTAATGAGGCGGCAGTAACTCTGTTAATGTTGACTGCATTATATGTCCAACCAGACGGAGAAAGTCTGATGGAGCAGATGGAGAAATGTGGTGGGGTAATGTGTGGGTAGCTTTTCTGGTAGCAGATGCTGCACTAAAGCTGCTCCTGTGGGTGCAACAATACAACCGTTAGCCAGGCTGCTATAGTCAGCATAGCACCAGACTGGCACCAGAGCTGCCAGCAACTGGCTAGGGGGTCCTTCAAAATTATTATTAACTTTTCAAAGTTTTTTCAAAAATTAAAAAGTCTTAACATGAATCTAACATATTATTAGCAAATATAAATCCCTACTGATGATAGGCTTACTGGCCTATAGGTAAAGTACTGTAGTGACTAAGGTAGCCATCCACAGATACAGTTCAAGCTAAGGATTCAAACATCATTTATAAAATCATGACAACAATTATTAGGCTATTTTAATAGAAGGTATGTATAAAGGCTTTAGGACGCCCTACACATTACTGTAGGCCCAGTTTAATATGCAACTTAATTTTATACAATGTATGTAGTAGGGGGTCCCTGCTCTGTCTCTCTTTCAGTTAAGGGGTCCTTCACTTAAAACGTTGAAGACCCCTGATTTAAAAGCTTTTATTATGAAGCCGCAAAATCAGTAAATGTTGGGTCTTCATCAGCAGTAACTTAACACGACTCCTATACGCAAACATGAAAAAAATAATAAAAGGTTGGCATCTGTGCTAGGTTTGAAGGAAAGATTTGTATGCCAAAAGATGGACAGTGGACATTCTACTTAAAAAAAACCTAAGGACGCTGGCTTAAAGCTTGGAATCATTAGTAGATAAATCAGCTACTTGAAATGTGTACATACTATTTCTACTTTTGTGTCTATCATAACCTTTCCTTACAGGCCCGGTTTCCTTTTTGTTTGTTTGTTTTTATTTTATTTGTTTCTACTTAATACTCACAAATTGATGTGACTGTGTATCATCATAGCCGTCCCCTGGCTGGCACAGTGACCGCAGCCATAATGGAGTGTCAGCGATCAGCACCTCCCAAATTACCAGAACACACAGGTCATCCTGCAACCTGATACTGTATGTGTGTGCATTGGGTACATGGGGGCCAGTGCATGGGGGTGTCAATCCCTCCGTCTTACCAAATCCTCTTCACTCTGATCGCTCACCCTGATAGAGACCCTCACAGCAGCCATTACACTCTATGATTGTCCCTGTGATTAGACATGCATTGTACTCACACACAATTCCTGTATGAAGAGATGCCAACTGCGATACAAGCTTAAGCCAATTCTGTTGTGATGCTTGTGTTGCTCAATTTCTAGCCTGCAAGTTCAGGTTGAGTTTTCTTAGTTTAGAAAGGATCTCAAATGTGTCTAGCAGTGAAACATAATGAGTCCCAGGTTATCTCCCTCCAATTAAAGGGATTGATGAGGCTTTGGTCTGTGACTCTGTACGTGTGTGTCCCTGTCTAGCCACGGATTCCTGCCCTCCTGGTTCTTGATTAGATAAGCAGTAACTCTAGATGCTCGCCACAATTGTAATTTGCAGTGCCTGCTGTGGGATAAAAAAGGGAAATTCTGCAGTGGATGTTCAAATGCGAAGACATGCGATTTATTCCATGGTGCTGATCCACTGAGTGGAACAATATGGCATGCAGAGACGCGTATATTGCATATTCTAGTCAGAATATGAGTCTGATACTGCTCCATTGGGCTGTGATTATGGGGCGTGTTTCAACCGAACCAGGAAAGAAAATGCCTCTGCACTCAATTACAACCAATCAGAGCGCCCCATCTTCTTAGCGACCATCGGGGCCAGCTGATAAATTAAACTTGTGCCGAATCCCGTAGGAAGGACGGCAAAAACATCTTTCCGATCAACATGGCATCATGACTTTGCGTAAACATACACGCCACTTTCCTAAAGTCAAATGGCGTGTTATCTGTACGCATTTTGAGCTATCCACGCGTATGTCTACGCTGTATACAGCGGATGTAAACACACCACATGGCGTCGCCACGTTGCGTGTAAAAAAAACAAAAATGGTCGGGTTTAGGAAAAGAACATTGGGAAAGGAACACAAAAAAACAACAAAAACACGACGGTGACCAACGTCACACGCTTAGGAAAACAATAAATGGTTGGGTTTAGGAAAGAAACATTGGGGAAGGCTTAAAAAAAAAAAAAAAAACAGCACACACGGGACGTGATCCCTGCTCTCCTGGGTGAAAGTCCTGTGTTTTACCCATCCGCCATCCCAACCAACCTCCCTCTGTGGACTTATGTCCCTTCATACTACTCGCTACGGCGAAAATTCACACGTAATGTAGGTCAATGCCGGCCAAATGGCGTTGATAAACACGCTAAAAAGCGATTATGCGTCTTGATAACACGCCAAAATACATGTACATGTCATATATATATATATATAGATAGATAGATAGATCACAGACACAAACAAAACATGGCTGCATGTTTCATCATAAGCCTTTTTCTTGAATCACTTGCTGGTGGTCATTCTGCACTCCTGAGAACGAGAACAAAGTCAACAACGGGCGAAGACAAACAGAGGTGTTGACAGAGAGATCAGCTGAGGTTGTTGTACAGTAAAGCAGCTCAACTGCTTTCTGCTGCTGGGAAAGTGTGTGTGTTCAATTCACAGGAGGCAGGGAATGGGGAAAGGGGACAGGAATGGCAGGAAAATAAAGGTTCACTCTGCTGAATTATTGTATCAGAGGGCCTCCTCCTTTATAAGTTAGCTCCACCAATTAACACATTCCTCCATGTGTGTGTAACCTGATTTCCCGGTGCCCCTAATCATTTTGCATGAGCACTGGTTGCTAGGAAGAACAGAGTAGGCATGAAGAAAGGAGGAGGCATAAAGAACAATGCTGCAATTGAGTATCGCAGTGGGTGCACCAAACTCTAAATGTGACTCACCTAATTTAAATATCATCGGGCCGAGGGCCATCAAGGGACTTTACACCACGGCATTTAAAAGTGTCACTATCATGTGTGATTCTGCTGGAATTAAAGTTTCAGACTTCCTACTCACTGGTAATTGCCTGCAGCTCCTTACAGCTTCATGTTCCCTCCCATGCCACTTACACCTGCGGTTGGTGCGTTGCCTGAGCTGAAAGACATTTTGTCCAGCCAATAATGATCCTTTTTGTCTACGACAGCTTTTCTAAGTGGATAGCGGGACCTGTCATCAGCCGGATTAAAACATACAGTGCGCACACACACACACACACACACACACACACACACACACAAAAGGAAAGGGAAAGGGAAAGGGAATCAAACACACACCTCTCCATTAATTCCCCCTGCCTCTCTGGATGTATTATAAGAACTGGATACAGCGGTCGAGGCTGAGCCCCGTTCATTTCTGTGAGAGTTGCGTGATAGGGCTGCTCGATTATAGAAAAAAATCCTAATCCCGATTATTTCCGTCAATATTGAAATTATAGTAATTTAACAAGATTAAAAAAACGTGAAAAAGTTCAAATCCACAGTGAAAAACACAGAGAACTGTGAAATTTGCCTTAATACTTTTCCCATTTGAACATCTTTTTTTTCAAGATATATAATGTAGGCCTACCAAATAATTGTTTTTCTCGATTATTCTGTTTTTGTGATCATTAGGAGCCGAAATCGTAATCGCAATTTCAATTTTGATTAATTGCACAGTCCTACTGCATGAAGCCAAAAAAGTTCAACTTCCTCTTATAAAATTACCCTGATGATCATAGATCCCAAAGATCATGCACACTAGAGACCTCTGCCGGCCAAGCCGGCTACTTCCTGTTAAGCGTTCCACTAACTTGAATAGGGATTCAATTATTTAATTGTGCGGCTCTTCCAGACTTTTAAAAATGTTATGTTATCAGACCGAAATGATCAAACTCTGATAGTGAAACGAGTCATTTCGCTGGGGTTGTAATGCTTTAAAAATGTATCCATTGTAGGGATTTAAAAAAGAACAATAATAGCTACTTAAACTTAAGGGGGGTGGGGGGTTGAGACAGTCTCATGTCACTTTTTTCAACTTTCTGTCACTGAGTGGAGGGGGGCAAGGAGAGCGTGATCTACAAGTAATCTAGAGAAAACTTATGGACCCACAGCCAGCTGCCTGGCATCATCACACAGCCCTACCTCAGCACCAAATCCCCCCACAATCCTCCCCTCTCCCACATCAACTCCTGTCTGTCAGCTATTAAAACCTGGATGCAACACAACTTCCTCAAACTCAACAGCGATAAAACAGAATTCCTCCTCAAAGGCTCCAAATCCACACTCAGCAAAATCACCCACTCTCACCATCGACGGCACCAATGTCTCCCATCTCCCCAGGCCCGCAACCTTGGTGTGATCTTTGATTCCACCCTCTCCCTTGAGCCCCACATCCGTCATGTCATTAAAACCTCCTTCTTTCACCTCCGCAACATCGCCAAAATCAGACCCTCTCTCACACCCCCGCTGCTGAAAGCCTCATTCACGCCTTCATCTCCTCCCGACTGGACTACTGCAACTCACTTCTCCTCGGCATCAGCTCTAGGAAAATCAACCGACTCCAACTGGTCCAGAACTCAGCCACCCGACTCATCACCCGCTCCAAATCCTGGCACCACATCACTTCAGTCCTAAAACAACTCTACTGGCTTCCTATCACCTACAAAATCCTGGTCCTCACCTACAAAGCCCTCCACCATCTGGCCCCCTCATACTTCATTGACCTGCTCTCCTCATACCAACCGCACGGGCCCTCAGATCCACCTCAGCCGGTCTCCTCTCCATCCACAAGTCCAACCTCCGCAGTTTTGGGGACAGAGCCTTCTCCGGGGCAGCTCCCAGGCTCTGGAACTCCCTCCCCCAAGAGATCCGCACCTCTGAGTCCCTCACCATCTTCCAGTCTCACCTCAAGACCCATCTCTTCACCACTGCCTATCCGTAGCCCCACGCTCCCCTCCCTTTTCATCTGTGCCTGAATCTTGTTTTGTTTTGTTTGTCTTTATTATCAGTTTTCTGAATTTTTGTACCGACTTGGTACCGAAGTACCGGGTCTCGTGACATCCCTCCACTGATTTACAGTCTCTTTCGCCATGTAAGTCTATGGGAAAAAGTCTTTTTGGGCCCCATGGCTTTACATGACAAACACAGAAGTTGTAATTCCACTGTTTGGCCGCTATGTCAAATTGGCTACAAAGCCCGGCGCACTTTCTGGGGGCCTGGCCTATCCACCCACATCATCACTCACTCTGAAGCAATCCCATCTTCACTCTACTTCACATTCCACACACACACAATGACAACAAGCCAGCACTTCCTCCTCCACTCGGGCAGAGAGGTATCACTTTCCACCACAGCCTGCCTCTCGTCTCACTGCTGCTTTGTCAGTGAAATAGGAGACATGAGGACGCAGTTTCCTAAGCCTGATATCGACCATAAAACTCTAAAGACACAAAGAAGTTCAGACAATGTATGACTAAGGTTTAATGTAAAAGTGAGGAAAGAAGAGAATTGTGTGATGGCGTTGGGGTTAATTGTCATCAATTTCCATCCTTTAAATGCTTAATTAGGTTAAGTAACAAGGTTAGAAGGTTAAATTCTGTGGAAGTGAAGATCACAACAATATTAGAAGGAACTACTATTACACACAATCCAACTACATGTTATGTTAACACCTATCCAGCTTGTTTTAAACAGTTTTCTTTGGTTTTGTTTGAGTCATTTTGCTCACCAAAACCTGGTTGATCTTTGCTGCTGTGTCACTGTTTTATATTGACCTTAAATTACTAAAACTACTTTTGGACATAACATTTTGCAGATGCTAAATAAACAGCTCTTTCTGACTGGTACTGATATCAGCTCACACACAGGAGAGAGAATGAGACATTGATTAAGACGATATTTTGCAGGTATTAGGGCTGGGCGATATGGACAAAATCAAAATCACGATATTTTTGACCAAGACCTCGATATCGATACCGCAACGATATTGTAGTGTTGACTATTGGTGCTTTCACAAAATATTTACACAATGAGATTTTTGACAAATAATCATCAGTAATGTGGATATAATGACTAAGTGGATAAAGGCAAATAATAGAACAGTTACAACAGTCTGGTAAGTTCAGAAAATGACATCACTTTACTGTAATTCAGCCTTTAAAACCAGGAAAAGACAACACTTATGCCATATTACGTTATTACGATTTCCCAAATCTAAGACGATATCTAGTTTTATATCACCATAGATATAATATCGATATATTGCCCAGCTCTAGCAGGTATACATTCAAGCCACTTCACAAACATATTTCCCAGATCTCCAAGTGCAAATAGAGAGTAGCCATCTCTGTAACACACTGATGCTTCTTGAATTCATTTTAGACAACATTGTTGGAGATAACCTCATCATTTGGCTGAGAAAGCCCAGATAACTCTTGAGTGAGTCAGTGGAGGAGTACCTGGCTGCTATCTTCAGTGAGAATGAGATGAGATAATGCCAGTGCTGAGAAACTTTAAACAGATCTACATCATGTTCCATGCCTTATTAGGCTTCACTGACATAAAAACAAATGTTAGGCATTCAGAATATATGTGTATCAATATGTAATGGCAAATGCGCAAAAGTGTGTGTGTGTGTGTGTGTGTGTGTGTGTGTGTGTGTGTGGGTGTGTATGTGGGGGGGGGGAGGGAATGCAGCACAATGCCTCCAACTGTTGTTGAAAGAGAAATTATGTTTTGTTCAGAACAAGGCCTTACCATTTTCACAGTGCATACGGATACCACTGATGAGACTGACAGCACGGAGCAAACTGACCTTTACCACACGCTCTGGTGAAATATACCCAGGTGTGCACAATACACACATAGATTTACATTCAAACGCTTGCATACGAAAAAGCTGGCATTTCTGTCCCGTTCATTTCTTGAGAGCTTTTGTGCTTGCCAACTTTCCCCTTGAACCCCGTTGAAGCCTTGAGATGCATCTAGAGTTTTCTAAATAAGATCCTGAATGAAAACTAAAATGTGAGTGTTTCACATAGCCCTGGGCGATAAGGACCAAAAATCATATCGCCGTAGCTGAATGGCCATACATGATATACATTTTCACTACCGGTAGCTATTAAGTAGTAGCATATATATTGTTGTTCCTGTTGGGAAACATTTATGTTTAATGAAGTTACGTTATGTTTGCAGTACAAGCTGATGCTAGGAATCTTGTGTTTAAGGCAGGGATCCAAACTAACTTCTTTTTTTTGTTTTGTTTTTAAACTAGGAGCACTGCAGATTTTAGGGAAGGCAGAACATTTAGGAAAGCACAATTTAAAGTTTTATTTTAGTTCACAGTCACATTCAGAAATGTAAACAAAGTGGTATTACATTCATTTAAGTGCAAAAACCAAACCAAAACAAATGCATTAAATGTAAACAGGAGTTAAGTGGTCACTTGTTAGTGGTCCCTTTACTGCCATTACAGCAACAGAACAAGTAAACAACTTGTGCCTCTCCTCACTCTCCCTTAGAGCAACTCCCCTATGGGACACTGGAAGGCTCTGACGACCAGCCCTTGTAATTGGGCCTCCTTGATGTTTTTGCCCTGACTTAACCACGTCCGTCCAGCCTCCTTGGCGTCAGTCTCTTTCCAAGCTAGGTCCCTCTGTGCTTATTCTATAACAAATTTCTCGCTCACTTTTAAAGCTAGTTCACCTGTTCTCGTTATGTCCTTCTTCCAAAACAGTGGTGAACACCAGAAGCAATTGCCAGGAGTTTAGTTTTCCTTAAAGTGCTCATATTATGCTTTTTGGCTTTTTCACTTTCCTTTATTGTGTAATATATATACAGTATATATCTTTTTTGTACATGTTATACAGTAGGTTTACAAAGTGACAAAGCCCAAAGTCCCCCCCAAAGGGACTTAACATCTCCAACAGAAACCACTGTTCACAAACTGCTCCAAACAGCTCTGTTGTAGTCCAGCCTTTACAATTACAAAGACAAAGGTACACTTTGTAACACGACGCTATAATGTGCACGAATATGTGGCACTCCTCTAATAATCTAACTTTCTGACTGGCTAGTAAGTCCATACCTAAGTAAAAAAAATCAGAGCCTCAGCAGACACAAGACCATATGACCGATTTTTTAATAAACGGAGTCCGACCACCAGGCGATTTGCCGCAGGGTTGTGTGGCAAGGGGAGTGTCAATGAAATGGCACATTTGTGTGACGTCCTGTTTTGTTCTTTAACCCCCCTAAGTAGATTTCATATTTCACAACTACTGTTTTCCAATAGATCGTTTATAGATTATGTATTATGGATGTATTATGAGATAGATAGAGGCAGTTAGGTTTTCTGTTTACTGTACAGGACTCTCACACTGCCTCAAAACACACTGATGAGTCTGATCGCCGGTTACATGATTGTCCACCGCAGCGTGACGTGCATTTCTCAACTTTTCGCAGCAGTTTTTTTTTTTTTTTTTGCGTGTCCCCTCCTGCGGCACCCCCCGCCGCAGCCTAAACGTACTACCTCATTCAAAATGAATGGAAAGACCTGCGTTTTTGTTGCACTGTCTGACGCGAGGCTGTCTGGCTGAATGCCCACTCAGGGCTCCAGACTGCGACCAAATGGTCGCGTTATGCGGCCATTTTTTGAGACAGTGTGTAGTTTTTTTTTACCTACTTGCACAAGTGCGACCTGCAAATTTGATGACATTTTTATTTTTTTTGCATAACACTGTGATCTACACTTGTGTGTCTCGCTTTCATGGCAATCAGACTTTGCATTGGCTTCAATTTTTCAGAGCTGGAAGCCCCGTCCATTATTTCTCACACAGTCTTTGGTCAAGGCTGCATGATTAGCTAAACTTTTATCTTTCACAAGGAAGTTCTTGAAACTGTAACTTGTGCTGACCTTGTGACTAGTGTTGCTATAGCAAGATAGCTCACAGCATGATACTGTGTCACAGACTAATGTCACTTTACACGAGACCAACATTTCCTCTGTAGTTTCCTGTTAGACCAACAGCTGATGGTTTATATAAGCATTTTTTACATGGAGCCCAATAGCAGATTAATAGTTATATTAGCTCAAACAGAATCAAAATTACAGTGCACCAAAATATCCCAAGAAGAAAATGATCCACATGCAAGGAACTTGGAACTGACCCTTTAAATAATGTATATTTGTTTAAATATCCTTTGCCTGCAGATCTGAATTTGCAGTCCATTGGTAATGGGTGTTTTGTTATGAGGTGGTTGGTTTGGTGAATGTATCCCTGGCAAATCTCCCCCCCACACCATTTCCATCCTGTAAAGAAGCAGTCTGTTCCACAGTGGCCCACTGGCACACAATACTCCTCTGTTCAGTGGATGCCAAATGGCCCAGTCATCACCCTCCATGCCAACCCCCCACCCCCCACCCCTCCTTTGCTATCTCTCCCTGTCTTTTCTCTCTGTATCTGTCTTTCCCTGACCATAACAGAAGCTGCTGATGGTCAGTGAGATTAGCATCCTGCCGCTGAAGGGACAACTTCAAAAAGGACAAAGAAAGAGCTGCTTTGTCCCGGTCTGGTGCTGACGACCCCGGAAGTAAGAGAGGAAACTGGGTGGACAAAGCATTACAAGAGCCATTAGAATGACCAACTGTGAGCGCCTGAGTTTGGAGAAGGACTAAAAAACTGGCAGCATCTTGGTAGTTATTACATGCATCACATCAGACCCCTTCAAAAGGTCACCAATGTTTATTACTTCAACAAAAATATCTTTATTAGAGAGCTGTATTGTCAACTACCCAATTGGACTAGCTCAAACACTTTAGGAATTAAGACAAGCCATTGTGTCATGTCTGCTGTAGGTTTTATAAGGTTTTTTAAGATATCCAGTAACATGTCAATCCATGCAAGCTACAGTCCTTTACATATTGTACTATGCATAATAAGCAAACTCTCTGACCCAGTGAACCTGCAAACCAAACCCCAACTCCACCCTGCAGAGTCCATTTATTCAAACTCGATAGAAATCTAAACTGCCTCTACAAACTGCATGCAGTCACCATCGTTGCAAGCAACGTAAACTTCCTTAACACACACTGCTGCATGAACACCATATGCCCTCTGTTATCAAGGCTTGACAATCCAAACCAAACTATAAATATCACACTTTAATTTTACCAGAGCCGTAAACGTCCACTCAAAGCCACTTCCATAAGGTAACTTAGCAATTAGTGGTGAGCTAAGGCATACGTTTGCAGAGAAGCCTGTCCTTTGATATAACGGCACTGTATGATAGGCAGCAGAGAATGATTACAGCTGTTAAAATCTTAGGATGCTTCTTAAATAAAAGGGCAAATGCCAAATTACTGTGGCACATTTAGGCTCAAATTACACATGAGTGGCTGTGATTAGTAGAACACTTTTGATACTGTACTACTAAGTATAGTACAGTATGAAATGTGTTACCTAAAATAAAGTACAAAATAAAAGTAAAAAATAGTATGGCATCACATTTACGGCATATGTTGCGAGCACGATAAAACATGCTCATAAGCAAATTATATTATTTCACACGCGCAGATATTAACTGCCACTCGCACGATATAAGTCCTCGCGCACCAATTTAACAACCAAGAGTTGTACAGGCTGCTGCGAGGGTGAAAAAAATAAAAAAATAAAAACAGCAGAGAATGGCACCGGCGTACAGTATAAAACTAAGCAGCAAGCTTTTTCCTAAGGAGCATGTGTGCTCCTAAGCGCATAAAGAACTTTAGAGGCACAATGAATCTGTATCAAATAATATTTTTCTTTAACAAAATGGAAACAGAGATATTTTATTTATGCTTCAAACTGTATTTATTATTATGTATTGTATTAAATGCAGTTGTAGCTTTATCATAGACAAGAAGTTGTACCTTTATCATAGACAAGAAAAACAAAGAAAACTGTAGTGAATTTGTTTTGTTTTTTCCCTTTTAATGATCATATATATTAGTCCATTATTAGCTTCCTTGTGATGCAGACTTTATTGCAGCACAAAAATATTAAGTGTTTTAGAGGAAGTTTTTTAAGTGTCCCACTGAATCCAGACAGACACATAGAGATTTCAATCCAGTCAGCTATAGTCTCTCATTGCCAGACATTCCTCCACAGTGCCGCACAAGAGGGTCTGGCTAGTCCAAACAACATTCCGGGATGGGAGAAAAACGTGCTCTGGTTTATTGGCATTTCTTTAAACCGATCATAATCGTCATGGGCAGCGCGAACCTCCGCACGGAGCCACTGCAAAATAGCCTCAGGAAGGAACTTGTTTTAGTGGAAAATGTATGTTCAAAAGTTGTTTTACTCGTGCAAGGGAAAACTCAGATTGGACAGACAGTCTAGCTAGCTGTCTGGATTTACCCTGCAGAGATCTGAGGAGCAGTTAACCCTAGTCCTCAGAAATCCACCGGAGTTTAAAATTACAACACAAAGAAAGAGGAAGGAAACGGACATCGGCGAGAAGACATTCATCCGGCGGAATTTCCTGTGGCACCGGAGCAATCCCGGAAGTGGAACTTCGTGGCTATAGACTCGCTCTATAGTAAGTGACATATAGGGTTGGGTGGTAATACGGTATACCGCAGGGTCTTAAAAATAGCAACGGTATCAGTTTCAATACCATCATTAAGAAAAATGCAATGCACTTATATAGGAGACAAGGATTAAATATTAAATATAATTTATGTAATTATGTGTGGTTGTTATGTTATTATTGTTTCAGTATTAGTGTTTGGTATTCAGTTTCTGAACGGTGCACAAGCCAACAGTTTGGTGACGCCGTCTGAGCTTTACGTCAGAATTTTTAATTAGTCACGGTAATACCGTATACCACGGTAAAATAGGGAGGAGGTTTGACGGTATAAAAATTTTGATACCGCCCAACCCTATTGGCATAACAACGTAACTAATTAGGACATTAGGATTTGGTTGTAGTTCTTGATTATAAAGGGGAGAGACAAAGAAAGAGAGAGCATGCTCATGTGAAGGAGAGAGCGCAAAAGTGTGTCTTCAGTTCATAAAAATGAATGGTAACATTTTGGTCGCCTAAAGAAGTCTTGTTCAGCGTTCGGTTGTACTAAAAGACAATCTAAGGCAGGGCTTCTCAAAGTCCGGAACAAAGTCTACATCCGGAACAAACGCCAAGTCAATCCGGTCCCAGCCCACAGGTTATGAATACAAAACGGTATGAAGTGTAACGTTTTCCATTTTGAAATTCATTTTCTAATGATCAATAAATTGTCAGTGACGCACACAGTAGTGGTGTAACGGACCAAAGTTGATCCGTGATCCGCACGGATCCCCCCACGGTTTAGCGTGCAAGTGAACCATCATAGTGTGAAATACAGTTTTAGTGCCGCTGTTATATGAACGGGACGCAGCAGAGGTGTACTACGGAGTACGGCACAGTTCTTACTTCACATAAAACGCTTTCTTACATCACTTCCAGATAACTTCACGGAGAACAAGCAAAACGGCATTGGCGATCTGTTTTATCAAATAGGCCTTGATTGTATAGGGGAAACACAATGGATATTTGGCAGGGGTTATTGAAATGTTTTGGCTTGGCAGGTAGGCTTGTGCCAATTGGCAAATCAGATCGTATATCGCATTTAAAAAGGAATGATCGGCAGTTGGTTTTTCCTACACATGTATTAAAGCAATTTTCACTTCCTTACTATTAGAACTTACTGTTTATTTTCCGGTGTAAGTTAATAAGCACGAGTGACAAGAGAATTTTAAATCCTTGACGTTAATTACAAACCAGTTTGTCATCTCATTCCATGGATCGGACACCTGATGGGCTGTGTTTCTTTCGGACAGTCACCCAGCCTCCCTGGCTTCCCCGCTACTGCAAGGGGACGCACCGATTAATGTTACTGGGGGCTAAGAGACAGCCGAGTTTCCCTGGTGCTGAGGCTCACCTCCAACACGACAAAGAAACTACAGTTATTACATGTAGAATTGTCACATTATATATAGCTAAATTTGACATGTTTTTGTAAATTAGTTAAAGGGTTCAGTCTATCTGCTTGGGTTTTCTTAAGCTACAGTGTGTTAAGCTCTCTCTGCCACCATAGCAGAAAGGTTATGTTTGGGTCTTATTTTGTCCACCACATCTGACAAAACCTTATTACTCAGTAGGGCTGCACGATATGACCTAAAATCAAAATCACGATTAATTGCACATTTTACTGTGTAAATATATAATTAATCATATTAAATATCTTTTCTGAAGCCAAATGTTTCGACAGACTTAGTTTATTTTGCACAATTGCTCAGTTGACTCACTCAGTGTTTTTATCTCCATATTATTAGTTTTAATAATATTTTTTGGAGAACATTAGATTTTTGTCGATCGATGTTAATACGTTTTCGATTAATCGTCCAGCCCTATTACTCAGTCACTTATACTGTTTGATTAATGCCTAGAGTTACCACTGAATTATTTAGATATTAGACCTGTCTGTTAGTGGACATGTAAGGAATGTCTAACATAGGGGAGGATAATTTTAAGGCAATTTTAAACAAAATAACTTAGATGATATACAGGGAACACACAGTCCCATTGGTTTAGATATCTCACAATCCTATCCCCTTGTCTGCCATCATCCAGATTGAATAGTGTAATCACGTGGGCCAAGCCATCAAAGAGTGAAGATTGCAAAGTTAATGGTTCTAATAGGCTGCTGTGACGAGGTATTCACAGTGAAATTGCTGTAATTGCACTCAATGAGCAACGAGGGAATAGACAGAGAGTTGGCCAAGTGGACTAACGAAGAATGAATGCCTGTCCCATACATGCACACCCAAATATACAGTACATGCAGGAGCTTAAGAACATGCTTTCAAGTTCAGGGACAAAAGCTTGCATTCACACACAGGCACACAGACCTCCTTTTCCCATTCAAACATTTAACGTGTTCTGGAGAGCAGTCAAGAGGCAATTAAGGGGGGCAGACATGTTTGCAGGCAAATTAAAATCCAGCCCTAGGGGGTATGTAGACAGAAGGAGGTGGCAGGAGACACAGCAACAAGTGTACAGAGCTATAGCTGACGCTACTTGAGACACCCACACACAAAGGGCGTAGACTGTGAAAAGCAGTGTTGCTGTCTGGAGTCCCTGCCAACTGAAAGAAAACAGGCAGCTAAAGAAAACCCTCTTGAGCTAATCAGCAATATTCTGAAGGACTCAAGGACTCTGCAAGACCCCACCCACTGTCACAAAAAAGCCAGCACACCATATTAGTTAAGGACGATTTATGCTTCTGCGACGCCATGGCTACATACGTAGGTACGTTGAGATACCAACCCTAGCCTGACGTGCACGTCTAAAAAAATACACGTCATGGCGAAGCACAGCGCTTGGCCATGGCTCGGTAGCGCTGCATTTCTACATGCTCATTTCCAGTTCTCCTTATCCGTAAACCTAAACTAAGGGAGAGGTTTAACTTTTGTTACACTGACACTTTGTTTCTCTCACTATGACTCTAGAGTTGGTACACGCTCAGAAGATAATCACCGCCACTCTCTCACTCGCTCTACTTAGGGTTGGGCATCGAGAACCGATTCCTACTTGGAATAGTTTAAAAAAAAATTACGATTCCAGTAGAATCGTTTCTTTTTTGGAATTGTTTAGAGAAATTTGGTTTCAAATCCGATCGATTCCCAGTGTAATATGCGCAAGTTTTGGTTTCCGAAGCGGCCATGAAGCACAGTAAGCAGCGCTCTAGTCTGGCTTTATTTTACATTGAAAAAGCCCTGTAAAACTGCAAACCATTGAATAAAAAATAAAACGTTCTTCTTATTTGTGAAAATAGGCATGTTACCCGTTTCAACTCCACCCCTCAAAGAATCAGAATCGAGAATCGATAAGAACCGGAATCAAAAATCCAAACGATGCCCAACCCTAGCTCTACCACACACTTCCCACGCAAACGCTGGCCCTGCTATTCTCTTAAAGGTGCTCTAAGCGATGTCACACGTTTTTTAGGCTGCCTGTCCCCTGAACACACTAAACCTGTGGCCAGGTTAGCTAAGTTGGTAGAGCAGGCGTACATATATAGAGGTTTACTCCTCGACGCAGCGGCCGCGGGTCCGACTCCGACCTGCGGCCCTTTGCTGCATGTCATTCCCACTCTCTCTCCCTTTTTGTGTCTTCATGTAAAAACGCGGCCTCCGTAGACAGCCCAGGCTCCACAAACGCCAATAAACTGGCCAACCTGCACCACCAAACATAACAAACAGTGTTCCAGCCAATAAGGAGGATTTGGGGGTGGGGGTTGGGGGGGTTAATGCACGGAAGGGGGGGAGAGGGAATGGGATGAGGAGGAGGGAGGGGCGAGCTAGCCTCCGTTTTGTTTGACAAAACGTTGAACGTCAACAAAAACAGATGTCACCCAACATCGCTAAGAGCACCTTGAAAGAGATCGTGGCACACTGCAACGCATAAGTATAGACTTCAGGCCACTTACGTAGGCTAGGGCGAAAGCTCTGTGGCGCATTTCACAGAAGCATACATCAAGCTTAAGTCTCCCCTGTTTCTTCCCAGTGTCTCCTACCGGTCATCAAATCAATGCTTATACTGCAGCAAGGTCTAGGGGGAAATAGATATCTTGAGTGGTACCAGGAAATGAAACATGGTTTAATTGAATGCAGCAAATCCACTGAGTAAATGTGGATAATGGCATTAGATTTACAAGGAAAATACATTTAGAGAGCAACTCTGGACCATCTGTGCTTTCTCTCCTTATCACGTTTGATATCAATCATGACGGCAGCTAGGAAGCCAAGAGGAGTCATGTGGGGAAAGTAGGATCCCTTACCAGGAGTGTGTGTGTGTGTGTGTGTGTGTGTGTGTGTGTGTGTGTGTGTGTGTGTGTGTGTGTGTGTGTGTGTGTGTGTGTGTGCGTGTGCGTGTGTGTGTGTGTGTTGGTTTTATGGTTAAGTTACATAACATTTGGGCTCCAGGTAATCAGGTATTTTATCGGTTAAAATTTGGCACAAAAAACAGATTTAATTGACATATCATTTTCATTTGATTTTCACTTTCCTTTCATTTGTTTTGAATTCAACAAGCAATTTGTTGTATTTTAGCAGAATACTGAAAGCAGCAGAAAGGCAGAACTGAGTACATTTTAATATCTGTTTATTTATCGCAAGTAATATCATTATCGCGTTATTCAACAACGTTATGGCATATCGCATATTTTCCTCATATCGTGCAGCCCTAATAACTACCCTGAAATTGTGTCAGATGCTGCATAGTGTCGCAATATTTTCATCTGTATCTGTATCATCTTTTAGTCTAATTTTTTAAATACGTAAATAGTTATTTCTAGTCTAATTTTTTTTATGTAAATAGTTTTTTCTTTCTACATTATCTGGTAATGTTTGTTGTCATTGTTTTCAAAAAATAGTTCATAAACCCTCCTTTGACTATTTAACTACTGAACGTAGCCATCGCATTCCGCCCAGTCACATCCTGCGCCACCCACCACCAAAAGTAAATTCTTAACCTGTGGGAAACACTATAGGTTTCAAACAAGCAAAAGAACATCCACCATTAGGTTCAATAATCCTCTTCTGAATGTTAATTTCTTATAGGACCTTACCCTCTACAACCTGCGACCATTACTTTGTTTTCAAAAGGGCCGTGTTACGTTTGCTTCATGTGGCGTTACTCACGCAAGTTTGATCGCTCATGTTGACATATTTGAACTCACGAGAATACGAGAATGACAAAAAAACGTCGCATGTTTGCGCCGCGTCACTTGTGTCGGCCGCCGCAAATTTTCTTCTAGTCACGTATTTGCATTGACTTTGTATGTAATCCAAAGCCGAATTCGGGCGGAAATGCCTCTGTGTGAACGCACCTTTAGACTTTTGTGAGAGAAAAAGTTGCATCCCCATCTGTCATTTAAAGACTTACAGAAACAGGCAAGGAGCAGATGGTGTCAGCGTGTAATGTGTGCGTTACAACATTACTGCGTTCTAATTACCCTTAGATGAATAACAGTCTATATCTTATACGGCATGGTCAAGTTACTGTCCCTGTCATCTTTAGAGATCAAGGCAGGAAGGAAAACATCAGTCACAGGACCAGTGTATGGTAACCAAGCTCCTCAAGCACTCTAAATATCAACACAAGATACATGATTGCAACCTCATGGTCCATAAATACAGCACCGGATATCCATCATTGACAGGTGACAAAGATCCTCTCATGCTGATGGTGCATATCTTCAAAGTTATTGCACTTGTTTGCTTGACATTCATTCTGAGAAGTCATCAAGTCAATTTTCCATGAGCATACAGTACTAACATAAATACTACCTACAAGTACACAAATCCTCCGCGGTTGCTGTGATTTACTGGACGGAGCCACAAACAAGTACACACTTTGGCCTATTTTGGTTGTCTTCGCTCCAAGTAGGCTATATTGAATTATTCACAGGGCTGCCATAAGGGGAATAGGCGTAGTAATGCTAGGCAGGGGCCACGCATGGAAACCCCTCATGAATAAAACATTTGACAAATAAGCTTGACGTAAGTCAAGTGAACCCATTGCCTCGCTATGTAAGGCTATAGCCTTCACTAACTACTGACAAATTGGTTACAAGTTGTTACAGACTTAAAGTATGTCTCCACTTGATTGTGAAAAAAAAATCCTTTTAAGCAATGTTTTAGCTTTAAACTAAAAAATGGACTTTAAAAACTTCAAATTTGCAATATTAGGATCAAGGCATTTTGTGTACGTTATTCCCACAGCAATAGCTCGTAGTACAAGTTCCTGTTAGCCCAAGGCTTTAAATGTAAACCACAGAGTTAACCTACATTATTAAATGAGGACCACTGAACTTCACATCTGAAGCTTTTCACTTAAGAGTGTATGCCTTGCGCCCACATAGCTCAGTTGGTACAGTGGGCTCCCATATATAGAGGTTTACTCCTCGACGCAGCGGGCCCGGGTTTGACTCCGAGCTGCAGCCCTTCGCTGCATGTCATTCTCCCTCCCTCTCCCCTTTCATGTCTTCAGCTGTCCTATCAAAAATAAAGGCCAAACATGCCGAAAAAATTATCTTTAAGAGTGTATGCCTTAAAACGGCAATGAAACCGTGTCCTATAACTATACAGTGCACTTCCAGACCACTCACGTCTAGACCTATACAGTAACACATTATGGCTTAACCTTTTCCCTGAGAGTTCAGAGCCAGGCTTGCTTTCCCACACCCAGGACTTTTATTAATGCCACCACCGTTCATTCAGCCTCTCTGCTTTCTCCATCAAAAGCCAGCCTGCAATGAGTCAGGAGGGCAGCATGCCTACAATGTGAGCACAGCTTTGGAGATGGAATATAACTAAGCCAACGCAGGTGTCTGATGGCAGCCATTTGCTGGGTGGGCCCATTCCAGCGCAGCACTGCAGAAGCTTAAGGGGTGCTGGGAGAAACCCTACACCTCTGTAGGACAGGCAGGGGCTAAACAACACAGCATCACTTCTGGCGATGCTGTGTTGTTCATCTGTGACACTGCCAAGTACATCACTTTAATCTCTCCGTGTGGGATCAGCAGAGCAGCAGGAGGCTCGCAAGTCCATTGCAGACTCGCAACTGAGATTAGTGATAATATCGAGTAACATGGTGATTGTGCATGAACAGAAGGATAGATGAACGGAACGATGTCCTGTCCTATGTGTTGCTTAATTCAACACAACAATAATGATGAGGAGTCATTAGTCAGCAATAAACCAAGGCAGATTGACTCAAAGTTCAGTTTTACAATATGGACTGCAACACTCTGCCCCAGTAGGGCTGGGCAATGTATCAATATTACATTGATATATTAGACTAAATACCATCATAGATTTTGGACATCGTAATATGGCATAAGAGTAGTCTTTATGGTTTTAAAGGCTGCATTACAGTGTAGTGATGTCATGTCAACAGACGTACTAGCTATTTCAGTATTTGCCTTTACCCACTCATTATATCCACATGATGATTATTTTTTTTAAACTCATTGTGAAAATATTTTGTGAATGCACCAATAGACCTTTTTCACAGCAGACATGTCATAGTAGGAAAAGCACAGGTGTATTCAAAACCATTAATGATGGCTGCATTCCACTTAGGAGAGGCCCTGGTATTGTGCATGCTGACTCACTGAAATAGCTTACTGGGACACTTGATGGAATGGAGGCATCATTAAGGTTATTCATTTCAGCTATGCTTTTCCTACTGTGACAAGTCAAAATGTCTGCTGTGAAAAAGGTCCATTGTCAATCCTACTATATCATCGCAATATTAGAATACAAGAATATTGCAATATTAGCTTTTGTCCATATCGCCCAGCCCTATGCTAAGTGTAGACCCTAATAAGGAAGACCTCAGACAAATACAGTATATTCAGTATAAATACAGGGTTTCCCACAGCACTTTGCAGTTAAGGCGGCCGCCTAAGCAACACACGCCTGCCGCCTTAACTACGTCATCAAAACAAAATGTATATGAGCAATATCCGCCGTGTTACTCTGTCCTGTTTTCTCCCTTTCATTCCAAACCACACAGTTGACAACCTGCTGGTGGAAGCGGTGGAGACAGGCTCGGACATAAACGCCACGGGCCGCTGTGCGGTCAGTCTCGCAAGCGGTTTCAGGAAAGTGGCTGCATGTGTCTGACAATGCACAGAACATTAACCAGTATAAGCCTACAGCTGTCCACGGACAATAAGTGAGGAAAATGTGTCTGAGCCTCCCGGACAGGTGAACTGAGACTCCGTTTCCTGCTTGTCGGTCAATGGTTAATGATCAGTTAACATTTCATTTCATTGTTCTATCTTTTGGAAGGCTGGCTGCCAAAAATCGCCACTTAGTAGCTAATTAATTAGCCTGAGGTAAACGATAGCTATCAGTAAACAGAAGTGACGTGGTGGCTGGCGTCTGGTGTGTGCGCCAGTGTTTGTGTGTGCGCGACCTGCCCCCCACGAAGCTCCGCCGACATGCAGACAGCAGAGCAACAGAAGAAAGTAGCTGCACCTTCGCCAAAATGAAGACTGAAAAACAGAACTATTTTGGTACAAACATTTACTATAGTATTTATTAATTACATATTATTATTTAAATGTAATATTTAGTGTTTAATAAATAATTGTTACATGTAGTATAGAGTCTGTAGTCTCCCCCAGAACTATTTGACAAGCTGAATTTTCAGTGCTCTGGCTGCTCTAGTCTTTTTCTTTACCAGGACACCAGAATGACTGCATTCATGCAGGAACAGATATTTGTAATTATTGTATTCCAGACTGTCAAAATGAGAAGAGCCATTGCCTACTGCTTGTCAGACTCCAAATTAGGATCCATTTAGTCCCTGTGTGGCATTTCAAATTTTGATCTTTGGAGGTGTTTTAAGGAATGGGTAGGAAGGAAAGGTGAGTGAAATAAACAATGAGGTTTAAAATTACCTCACTTCTCTTCAGACAAGGCGATTTCCTGTGATTTTGAGTGAGCTGATAGTGATCCAAACTAATGCTTGGATTAAGAGCCTTAACCACTATATCCTACCCACCCTTAAGCCCCAAGAAAATGCTGAAGCCAACTCTTGGCTTTGTCCCTGGCCATAAACAGCGCAATGGGCTGCGGACAGGTTTCTTATCAACACAAGCTGCGCTGTTGCAATGACAGGAAGCATTGGTCTCAATCAGCAGGTTGCTCGGGATGAATTCTGGGAGTGGAGCCTTGTGCGCATAGCATTCTTAGTTCCCACACCTCCCTCCCCTAGTCGGTGACCCTCCACGCCAGGAACAAAACCCTGGGAATGTGAGCTATGCAGAGCTGCAGCTCGGAGACACCTGTTAAGACAACCAATACAGGGCAAAGCCTCCTACGCTGGGCCTCGTCTGAGCCGCTGCATCCGACCCCACCCTGACCTCGGTAGCCTATACTCCAGCACAACAATCGAGCATCTGTTTTCATGTAACAGGCACACCTCGCTGCCCAGCTGGAATTTTTTTTATTTTATTTTTTTTTTTTACAGCTAGAGCACCATAACAGTGACGAGGAGACCAACAACTAAATACGTAAATGAATGATGGGACATGATGCAGAGATTGTAAACAGCAAGCTCCTCGGTCCTCGGCTAAACCCGAAGTGGCACTGTCCCTCCTCCGCGAAGGCCGTCTCCAAGCTCTTATTTCTACCCCCAGGACCGACAAGTAGGGCTGCACAATTAATCG
Organism: Perca fluviatilis; assembly: GCF_010015445.1. Classification (NCBI taxonomy): domain Eukaryota; kingdom Metazoa; phylum Chordata; class Actinopteri; order Perciformes; family Percidae; genus Perca; species Perca fluviatilis. Next base: position 6,283,319 of record NC_053133.1, on the reverse strand, counting down.
AATTTTAATCACGATCACGATTTTGGCTTCCCACGATCAAATTTGCGTGATCGAGCGATATTTAAAATGAGTCATTCCGTTCATAGAATGCTCCTTATCAAAGTTTTTGCAAAGCCAATCTAGTGCTCCATAAACCCAGAGTGATGGCTCTGCATAAACCACCGTCTGATCACGTGCCTCCATGAGCCAATCAGAGTTATTCCCTGCACCGCGCAGCTTAGTTTCTAGATGTAGACAGTCACAGAGGACAGAGTAACGTGAGGAAAATTCCACAACAGGTAGCAGTTGGTCATCATAAGCCGGTCACGAGGTTTACCAGTTTACCAGTAAACGCAACATTTTATCCAGGCCATTTTGTTTTTCAGACAACAGCAGTGACCAGTGCTAGTTTGTGTCTTTTAGCTCATAGCTTTAGCAGCAGACTGTTGGACGCCCCGCTGTTGGAATCCAATACAGTCACACTTTTACACCGTTTAGCGGTCAGCATTTTAGCCGTGCTTAATCCAGTTACTACTGTAGCTAACTGTAGGCTAACGTTACCTGCTGTGTAACGTGTTATTAGTGTTTACTAGCGTGACATGCAGCGATGTTTATGTTGCCTCTAACGTGGGTTTCGGAGCATCAGAGCGAAACGCAGACATGTAAGTGGCAGCGTAACGAGCCACCGAAATCCGCGTTGCTATTTCGTCGATACGATATTCGGTAGATACCGAGCACCACATGCGCCGTTAACGTGAACAGAAAATTACGGTGCCTGTACATCTTTCATGGCAAACGTGCATGTATGGAAAGCGGTCGCTCAACAGCTGAAATGGCATACTCCTTCACAGTATCCTTCAATAAAGAAGGAATGTAGCACAATATGTATTAGCAGGAATGTAGCACAATATGGATGTAAATTAGTTATGATTAGCCTATGTGACACTAAAATTTGTTTTGGTTAAAATCAACAAATAATCGTGATAATTAATTGTGATCTCAATATTGATCTAAATAATCATGATTATCATTTTGGCCATAATCGTGCAGCCCTACCGAGGAGCGAGCATCGAGGAGGGATCACTGAGGAGCTATAGCCAAGGAAACACAAGAGCAGCCTTCCTGGAAGCCGTGCAGCTGAAGGAGTTGCTAACTCCACCCGTACAGCTGACGAATTCATGGGACACTTCAGAGGAAAGGACGTCTCATCCATCTTAAACACATTTGCTCATTGTATTCTTGCAACATTCTTTCCAGCGACGAAACATCAAGTCCTGCACTTCTGCAGAAGGATGACTCATGTCTGCATTCAAGAAGTAAGCCGATTCTGCCACGGGGATTAAATGACCCAATGCAAAATAATGGCATTTCAATTTTATTTTTTTAATCGTTAATGACATCTTGGGTCTCTCTGAATGGTTACCACATCAAGAAACAAATGATATCATGGCTTTTGAGAGTGTTATTATGCATTTAAAGTAAAGAGACACAAGGGTCTTATTTCATGTGACAAGGGCTTATTCACACCATGACGTAGCCTACCCTCAAGCAATAATGGTTATGAAAGAAAAGTCAAAAAACACATGGTGTCCCCTATCATTATAATATCTAACTATGCAAAACAAATGGAATATGATGGAAGCTGGCCAAGTGCTGAGTCTCCTAGTAGGCTGGCAGCTTAGAGGCTTGGCGCTGTCAGTCAGTGACAAGCTCCGTGTCACCACACTTGACTTTGCAGGGCACAAGGGCTATGTATTCCCTCTGGCCACACACTACATGGCACACTGTACTTCCTGGAGAGGAGAAACTCTGTGTGTGTGTGTGTGTGTGTGTGTGTGTGTGTGTGTGTGTGTGTGTGTGTGTGTGTGTGTGTGTGTGTGTGTGTGTGTGTGTGTGTGTGTGTGTGTGTGTGTGTGTGTGTGTGTGTGTAAGTTGAGGCTTGTGACACGAGGAAATTTGGTTAGGTTACCATACCTAGACTAGTATTTCCTTTTGTTTTCTAGGCTAAGCAGTGGGGTTATAAGAGGTTCTACTGGAGCTTTTTGTATGTTATCATTGCAATTACGAAACATTATTTTAACACTACACTAAAGCGACATTCACTCTCCCTCGGAAACATCCCACAAGATGTCAGGTGAAATTTAATTGAAACAAATAGTACTTATACGTCTTACTAGTGAAGAACCATGCACCTAGCTATTGGCTAGCAATAACAGAAGTTCGCTGCTAGAGTTAACGTTACTTCATCAGCGACTGAGTAGCACACAAACCAAGTCTATCGTTAGTAATATCGCTATGTTTTTAGGTATTACCCTGCATTCCCCGTAAACCCATAACAATATTTTCGACTTTTTTTATTACGAAAATCCCCACTGCCTCGTCTTTTTATTCCTTTCACAATTGTAAATATAAGTTCTTAGCTAACGTTAACATTAGACAATATGTTGGCAAGTTACTCACTTAGCATCGGAGGTCGGAGTTGAATGGCTTCTTGCTGCTCACAATGTACTCCAATGGTTCCTTCGAAAATAAAACTTTTCAGTTGTTTTATTCTCCACTTTAGAAACCGCGGTTTGTTTCTTTAAACCTACTTAACGGACTCCTGCTTTCTGTGGCTGTCTACTGAACACAACCTTTCAAAATGTTACGCCTCGGCCGTGCAGTGCCACTCTCCAAGACGGTTAAAGTGGTCTCTCAAGGCGCTGATTTGGAAACAGTTTGTGTATTTAAACACAACGTTAACGTGTGGCTATGTGACAACACAAAACTGTTCTGAGATCTGTGCCGTGCAGGGCTTTTGCCACAGAGGCCGCCCACTCTGTTCGTTCATTTGTCAGTATTCTATGAGGGTGTGCTCAGTCCTTCAGGTCTTTATTTTTATTGGCTTAAGGTGTTGCCAATCATCCGCAAACTCCGCCTTAAATTCGCTTCTCCGCCTACAGGAGAAAACAAAACAAACGCACTTGGACAGCATGATTGTTTTAAAGGAGATCTGTGTCAAATTAATATTATTCATTAATGTTATGCCCGTTGGGCCAGACAGCCCACACACATATTGGAGCATATATCAAGCTTAAGCCTTCTATGTGCTCGATCCCATCACTGACATATTTTTTTGCATTGAGGTTTTTTGATGCACCTATGTAGTTTACATAATTTAATGTGTTGTCAGTTATTATACCTTGGTCCTGAGAGAAACAATATTTTATCCAGCTGCATTTTTTTAAATACTAGAGATACAGAGAAATGCTGTTTGATACCTCCACCTACAGGTCATCTTCAGACATAGTGCAGCAAGTAGGCCTAGTCAAAGACCAGAAAAGGCATTTTGTAAAGGATTTAAGTTGATTCTTCTACAAATATAATAAATAAATAAAATGTGTCTTGAAATAGCTAAAGTTAGACCAGTGTATCGTCAGTCACAGTCAAGTGTGGTGATCCTACTGACCACTGAACAAGGACACTGCCAAGGTTCCTAACAGAATACACCTCTGATGTTGTTGACAATTACCTCTTTCTCCAGTGTCCCTTTAATATTTGCAGCATATTTAATATCTGCAATATATTTAATATCTCATAATTCATATTTGTACATATCTTGACTTTGGTGTATATATTTTCTCTGTTGTATAAGTAAAAAAAATGATATGTCAAGCACAATACTGGAGGGGGCAACAAAGCATTTTACTGCACATATATGCATGTGTTGAGTATGTGAAAAATAAAAACTTGAAACTGATCCTGAGAAATCTTGCACTCATAAACTCTGTTTTTATTAAATGCAGCAAACAAATAAGTGGACACCTGAAGGCAGCAAAAAAGTGTTAGTGTGTGTGTGTGTGTGTGTGTGTGTGTGTGTGTGTGTGTGTGTGTGTGTGTGTGTGTGTGTGTGTGTGTGTGTGCATGCATGTGTGCTGTCTGTGTGAACAAGTTCCAGAAATGTGCAAACAATAGAAGCACCTCCTTTTGTGCCCCCTTGTCCCCACATTAAAGTGAGTTGTGTGCCAAAATGCTGAACTGCAGCTTCTTTTGTCCTCAGCCTGGGATATGATGTTGGGTATATTGTCTGGGAACAATGGAGCCCAGCAGCCCGCTTCAGATGCTCACTCGTAATATCAATACAACCTGGTCAAAGCCACAAAATGTGAAGAGACTACTCTGCATGCACACACTGTTCCATTTCAAAAGCCTAAGAGTAGACTTGCAAATTATCATTATACTTATATACAGTGCTAAGCATAAGTGAATACAACCATGCTAAAGTTGACTAAAAATAGGAATAAAAAAATCATCTTTTGGAAATTGATCTTAATGCCTTAAAAATTTTTAAAAAATCTAACCTTTAAGGACACCAATTTTCTTTGTGAATGAATAATGTATCGTAAATAAATAAATGTACTTCCTTAAAATACAGGGGGCATAAGTAAGTACACCCCTATGTTAAATTCCCATAGAGGCAGGCAGATTTTTATTTTTAAACGCCAGTTATTTCATGAATCCATGATACTATGCATCCTGATAAAGTTCCCTTGGCCCCGACCCCACATCATCGCATACCCTTCACCATACCTAGAGATTGGCATGGGGTACTTTCTCTCAGTGCAATCAAACCAGCTATTAGGCTAACTGAAAACCATGCCAATCTCTAGGTATGATGAAGGGTATGTGATGATGTGGGGGGGGGTATTTTAATTCCAAAGGCCAAGGGAACTTTATCAGGATGCATAGTATCCTGGATCCATGAAATAACTGGCCTTTAAAAATAAAAATATGCCTGCCTCTATGGGAATTTAACATAGGAGTGTACTTGCTTATGCCCCCTGTATTTTAAGGAAGAATATTTATTTATTTATTTATTTACGATACATTATTCATTCACAAAGAAAATTGGTGTCCTTAAAGGTTGGATTTTCCTCATTTTTTTAATTAAGGCATTAAGATCAATTTCCAAAAGATGATTTTTTTATTCCTCTTTTTAGTCAACTTTAGCATGGGTGTATTCACTTATGCTGAGCACTGTATTTGTATATCATCCCTCTCATCCTACTCTTACTACTGTTTTATGCTTAATGTCTGTGCAGAACCTTTTTATTTCAGCTAAAGACAATGAATACTACAATTGAAATACTAAAACAAAACCATCTTTGTCATTTATAATTAATGTGAGAATGGAAATGGGGCCCTTAAAAACAACAAAAATAATTTGGTGGGATACTGTGTATCTAGAACTACCGATGGGAGTACATGTAGAGATTTGCTGTTATGCTGATCTCTAGATAAATGTTGCTTGCGATGTCACAGTATAACCACTAGATGTCAGGAGAGAACAAGTCACTACCTGCTGTAGGCATGGATGTATAATAACACCAGCTGTAGGCCTTTATTGGCATATAAAACCTTATGATATCTACAGCCCTTGTTTGCAAATGGACTAACTGGGTGATTTATTTGACCAGTTAAAAATACAATTGTGGATAGAAAATTACAATTAATCGAACACAACAGCACAAATAAAGGGGTTTACAAGTTTTTGAGACTGCTCCACTACAGCCATTGTGTGTCCCGGATGTTGCCATCGGAAGGGGTAGGTGGAGAATGGGGGTTGCAGTACGGTTGCCAGGTCTGTACAATACCCACATTTGTCAATCTATGTATTTGTTGGATATTTACCAAATACTCGATTTCTTTGAAATATTATGGAAGAAGTCATAATCCAGACAGCTGAGAAAGACACTAGAGGTTTTAAAACTCCATTCCTCCAATTGTTTGTGTTAGAATCTCAGTGTGTATTTACATATATTCTAATATTGTAGTGAATGTAATAGTGATAGCTGACTGAAATAAAAACATATAAAGTTACCCATATATGAACCAACACGCAACAGCACCTAGCTAGTGTTGGTACCATGACATAATATATATGATTACATGAAACTTTTCTTAGGAGCCAGTAACTTATAATGGCTTTCCCATACTGATGAGTGTGTAATATCTGGCAACCCTACGCGCAGTTCCACTGCTACGTTTTCTGGGCATATAGAGACACTGCTGTGTGTCTGAGTGGGAGATGGACTGAGTGAGGGCGCTCTTTCGACCAGTTCGCTGCTGATAGCGTTGAAATACCCACAAGCTAGGTTGAAATAATTGACGGTTTTAGGTCGCCGAATCAACTAGAAAAAAAATATAGTACCGATATCCATCTTTCACATCCCACTCCAAACACACTAACACGGCATTGATGGTAATGTATGCAAGGAAACAACCGAGACTCGGCGATGGGTAAACATCTTTTTAACGTTAACGTTACTTATTCAGATGTTCCTTTTCCTCGTAGCTACGCTTTGACAATCCGCCATTTTTACTGTAACCAAAATAAGTGTCTGGAAACTTGCACGTTCAGTTGTTGCGGCACTTTCAACTATTTCTCAACATTGGCATATGAAGCTTCATACTCACAAGTGTTTTTCTTTATATTTCCAGGTGCGACCGAAGAGATTCTCAGCCCTATCAGGTACTTGTTGGCTAACTGTAGCCTGCTAGCTTGCTAGCAGCAAATAAGATTAAAATGAACACTCTAGTTCAGGCTTCTGGAAAGCACAACAGGCCCCATTCGGTGCGGAAAATAACGTCAAAAGTAAATGCTTTTGTTTAAAATTGCCGTCCGAAGGCTGCAAATACTTACGTAACGTAGACGTTGTCAGGCAAAGACAATATAGCCTGAATGTATTCGTCGAATTCAGCCGTTTTGGAAAAGGTACAGGCGAGTTTTGTTGCAGCTCAAAGCTAACGTTAATGATAGCCTGTTAATGTTAGCTTGCTTGCTAGCCAGTCCGATAAGGGCCTGATCTCAATCTGTCATTTTACGGGTATAGCTAACTAGCTAAACTCTCGAAGCACCAAAGTGTTAAAAATATAAACCGCAAAACAACGTATGCCCTATTAAATTCAAAATATAGTTGATAAGCAATGAGTAATGCGAATACTAGGTTGTCTGATAAAACGTTCTGTTTACTTAATCATTATCAGAAATTATAAAATGTCAGTAACGGTTACACAAGTAGGTTACATTGTTACCAAGTAAGAAACTACTACAGCTACACTAACATAGCTAATATGGCTATTTAGTAATGTAGCTAGCACTACAAATAACTGACAGATAAATCTGCTGCTTTCAAGTTATAAATAATTAGCTGCATGAATAGAGATTAGTTCTGCAAATTAATTCCTTAAATATTAAAATTAATTAAATTAAAATTGATGCATAAGTACTTTGACATTGTAGTACTTTCAACAGCAAAACATGGTGTTTAAAAAGAGTGTAACGCTGGTTTGAGAGACCTTGTTATGGTGATAAAAGGATGAAATCATTGTATGTACAAGATGCTAGATTTGAGTGAGGTGTTTGATTTTTGTCTCCAGGCTCTCAAATACTCGTCCAAGAGCCAACCAGGAGGAGACCACCGACATGAAAAGATGCGAGACTCCTCAGATGTCACTCCTCCCTGCAAAATGCTCAGGAGGTCTGACAGCCCTGAAAACAAACACATCGACAGCACAGGGCACAGCAGAGCAAAGGCTGTCCATACGCACCGGGCCAGAGACAGGGATGGAGGTGAGACAAAGTGGTTATTGAGACCAAAATAGGTTTGGATTTAAACTTTACTTAAATGTCCACAGATAATGCTGTTACGAAAGACACTTCAACTCAGACGCTTCGTAATTTGTTCATCTAGTCGTTGAAGGAAATATCTTGTCAGAACAAACATTTGTTTTATACACGTCTAATATTTATTTTGTGACCGTACCTGAGCATTCACGATACCTTAATAAATTAAGGTTGATCGCTGTCGTGTCCCCTCAGTCTTCCACAGTAGTGGAGCAATAACACAACACAGTGGCTGCATAATGCTTATCTGGACATATGTATTTGATTGGATCACTATTGTTAGGCTAAGTTTTGTCTCTAATTAATCAACCTGTTATTAATAGCCAGCTGTTTGATCTATACGCTGAGATTTAGTTGGACAGTGTGATGCTGTTATAACTGTTATTGTATGTTAGGGCCGGGCAATATATCAATTTTATTGACATATGAGGCCAGATATTGTCTTAAGGTTTGAATATCGTAATATGACCTAAGTGTTGTCTTTTCCTTGTTTTACAGCCTGCATGACAGTAAAGTGATGTAATTTTCTGAACTTACCAGACTGTTCTCGCTGTTCTATTATTTGCCTTTACCCACTTAGTCATTATATTCACATTATTGATGATTATTTATCAAAAATCTCTGTGTAAATATTTTGTGAAAGCATCAATAGCCAACCATACAATATTGCCTCTATCGTGGTATTTGGTCAAAAGATCGCCCAGCTCTACTGTATATGTAGCCAGTCCCCAACATAACGTTCGTATATCGAATATACATTGTAGTGATTCATCCAAACAACACACAAAAAGCCTATTCTGCTACAAATATTAATTTTGGTCAATCAAGTTGGATTTGCAATCTAATATTCATAGTTTTATACAGTCATGCATAATGCTTGTTTTAATTTACGTAGAAAGGCCGGAGTGAGGCCATAGTTTCACTGTCTCAAGGCCATGGCACTGCTGCCTAAACCTTGAATGTCGATGATTGTCATCATGGAATTAATATTGCGTATTTTGGTTAAAGAAGAGCAATTATTGATTACTTTTTTAATATGGTTTTGGTTTATATATATCTATATACACACATACACAAATGTTCTTAAATTATGCAACATAGCTAATTTGCCACAATATATGAAGAGAAGGTGTGCTTATGAGGCTAATATTAGATATTTAAGTATTTTATTACATATTGTTAATTATACCAGGAGCCACCTGGTAACAATTGTGTTTCCTCTTCGTGTTTATATTAGTAACCTGAATTTTCCCTAGCCATGTTTACTGGGCTATTTTAAGCGTTTATTTCGAAATGATTGTAAAATTTTCGACAGCGTTTGAACGCAGCACTGGGGAAGCTTACTTTACAGGGTTAGGGTTAACCTTAACCTTAAAGCTGCTTTCGGGCTGAGGGACCGAGACATACGTTAATATTACTAGCTAGCTCCCAGCGAAGGAGGAGAGCGGGCAGCAGCTCCAGTATGGCTGGGTTTGAGTTGCTGCAGCCTCTGCTGAACGTCCAAAGCATCTGTGGACTATGTGGCGGGTGCCAGCGGTCGTTTATTGATGTTAGCGATTGAATCATTAGATAGTGCTGCACCTAACGTTGGCATCACATTACAAAGAACTGACTCGTGACTTTCATTGGCACAAAAAATTTCACTGGCCCTTACGGGTCAGCGACAGGCCAGTTAACTTGCCTGACATACTGTTTGACTGGCCCCAGGTCATCGGGCCTTTGCTTATGTCGAACCCCGATGTAGCAGCCTCCCACTTTAGGCTAACGTTAGCTATCCATCAGTAACTTGTCACCAGCATCACTTAGCAATTTACCACACTGACTGTGAATATTCTTGTATCTTATGAGCCTTAAATCTCAGTTTAAAATTCTCAATTAACCTGCTACACAACAGCTTTTTTCTCCTGATGTGATTTTTTTTATTTATTTTTTTCCCCCAAGGAGCACAGGCAATGCCAGTCTGGTCTATAGCTTGGAGCCAAAGCCCATCTATCAGGATGTTTTTTAGGACATGGTGAGGGAAAAAGTCTGAGATCAGGGTTTTGTGATGTATGTTTGGTGCAACAAACTACAAAGCAATTCTACAGCATAGCACTATTAATTTAAAACGTGTTTAAAGTAACAGCTTGGAGATATGTTTAACTTCTTTTGTTTACACTCTTGCTGTCAGTGCACAACGTGGGATTGTTTTCATCCAGAAAGGGGCGTGGTAATGAGAGCCTCCTTTTTGAATGATGTATTGCCGGTCTGATGTATACTTTTGCTGTATTTTTTTGATGTGGGGCTTAATCTTAGTTTAACATGAAAGTATCGTGTTAAGTTGCTATATTTGGGTTTCCAAATGATGTTTTGTGTAGCTGGTTTTTGTGATACATTGATAAAAGATTTGTAGGACTAATGTTGAACCACAGCAGTCACTGCTGTGTGTGCAACGTCTCTGTCTACAAGAGACTTCAAAACAACTGAGGATGTACACTATTACAGAGTTTTCCTTGCCCAGTAGAGATGTTGCCAGTCGGCGGGTTACCTTGTAGATCAAGCATATATGACCCTAATGAACACAAATAAAGTTGAGGGAATCCGTGTCCAGATTTTACGAGACAGTGTTGCATTTTATGTTGAGATATTTGAGATGGACTGGTGTCTAAGGCTTCAGATACTGACATATGCGGTTTAAAAAAACAAACCGTAAGAGCTTTCATTATTTCATCGGTCCTCTATTATGTGTAGGCAATAAGGGGTAGACTGTAGCAATTTACCCTTAAACTGACACTACCCTTTAGACAGCATCAAACTAGGTTTCTAGTATCTGATCGACATGTCATTGTATTGCAGGTCAGGTGGTTATTATACAATAAGTGATTATTGGTCAAATCAAATTTTGATTTAAAATTTCCGAGGTCAAATTGACAAACTGGTCCTTTACAGAATTGTTAACGTGATGAACGTAAATCACTGATAGCTTCTAAACAATGTTGATATAATAATCTGTAGCAAAATACACAGACGACATTGGATTGCCTTTTGTCAGGGTCAAACATTCATTATCATCTATCTATTTAATATCTGACTTCAAAGTTAAGCTGACTCACAAGACTGTGCAGTAGTGTTGTCACTATACCAACATTTTGACTTCAATAACTACCAAGTTTAGTATTGAGATACTCAATACTGAAACGATACTGATTTCATACTCGATACCTAATGGATCAAAAACAAAATGTCCACAATTGATCACAAAAGAAATCGCAACACGATCTGGGTCTGAAATGAACACTTACCAGGCGTCAAATGTGGGTACATTTTCCGTTTGCCGAGTAAATCTCAGAGGGCTATCTGCCACATAGCGGGTAAATGTGTGTACCAAAATAGTTCTGTTTTTCAGTCTTCATTTTGGTGATGCTTCAGCTACTTCTGTTCCTTTGCTGTCTGCATGTAGGAGCTTAGGAGGGGTGGGCCGACACAAACGCACATGCACAGACCGTAATGCCAGCCACCACCACACTTCTGTTTACTGATTGCTAGCGTTTACCTCCTGCTAGTTAATTAGCAAGTATGTGGCGAACACTTTATAGTTTCAAGTAAGCATGCACGTTGCACTCTTCCCATTATCCTATGATATCGGTCTATGTTTGAGACAGGCCCTTTGCCTGTTTTAGGTTCTTGGCCATGTCCACATGCTCCTCTTTCAGCCATACGCCTTTGGACTGATAATTATACCAGAGGTGCTAAAAATGCATTCTGCAATGCATGGTTATCTTTTTGCAAAATATGTACGGATGGGCAGGCTCTTCTTGTGATTTTTCCACCAGGAAAGTGGTTCTTCCACTGCACAAATCTATTTAACTTGACTGTCAATTCATTCATGAGTATTTCAGTGGTGGTCTTTTCAAGTTCCACTCTGAGATTGTGCTGTTAGTCAGAGTCTCTGTCTGCTAGACAAGAGTATATTTTCCATTGTAGCAGCAGGACAGAGGACAGAGTTGGATCTTTCTTTCCACTCAAAGCATATGTGAACGCACTCAGAGGAGCAAGAACATCGCTCACTGTTTCCAAGACACTGTCTTTGGGCATGAGGTGATAATTTTTTCGATTCCTCGCCAGGACTGCACAGATTGCTTGCTGCTGTTCACAGAACCTGTCCACCATGTTGAAAGCTGAATTCCATCTGGTGGGCTTATCATGAATGAGCTTGTGCTCTGCTACCTGCAGTGCCTTTTTTGTTTCTTTTATAGCAATCTTGTCAGTTTGTTTGAGTTAGAGAAGGCTGAGACCGTTCTACGCAGCCTGGACAGACATGCTGCCACTCTGTCAATGTCTAAGGCTTTATTTACAACAAGGTTCAAGTTGAGGTCTCCAAAGGCTTACCGGTTGTTGCTTGCGTTGTCTGTCGTGATCCCAACCATTTCGGACATGTCCAATTCCCCTGTTTCAGTAACCTTTTCTTCTAAGGCTCTCTGCAGTGTGGTCAGAATACAGTGCTGTACAGCCTAAACACCAAGACTGCATCTCCCATAATGCACTGATAAACTGGATGGTAACAGCCATGTAGGTGTCTTTGCATGCAAAACACATGTAGTTTATAAAATACAATGTTTTATTATAGATTAAACTACCCAACAATATATAGGCCTGCAAGTACAGCTCAAATGATTAGCCGATTGAACCCTTAGTTGATGGACAGAACGGTTTTGATCATTTCCACTTAAAATTTTTTAGCATTGAATACTTTTAATGCTGGGCTTTTACTTGTAACAGAGTATTTTTGCAGGGTGGTATTAGTACTAGTAGGAGCTAAATACTTCTTTCACCACTGATGGTAGGATGGTGAGACACATGGACGTACAGTGTGCTGTTGCAAAACCATGAGACCACAGAGTGTACAAAATACATTTACAATTAAATCTTAAAGGAATACGCCACCGCGGGGCTCGGTGGGCCGCTGCCCATCCAGTAACCCAGAAACGGTTACTTTGTGCTGGCCGCAGAGCCCGCGGGCTGCCTGCCTGCCTGCCGCGGAGCTCAGTCAGGGCAGCGGTATTTGGTTGTCCAGTAACCCAGAAACAGTGACTTTGCGCCGATCGTGGAGCTCCGCGGGCTGCCAATATCTGTGCTCGAGTAGCAGTTAGGCCTGTCACGATAACAAATTTTGTTGGACGATAAATTGTCCCAGAAATTATTGCGATAAACGATAATATTGTCGTTGAGAGACCAATTTGCATCTAATGATAATGGCATAATAATGCAGTTACACTTTTTCAAAGATCAATACACTTTTATTTCGAAAGAATATTTAACACTGGAACTGGAAGACATTTTAAATATCCACAATATGTCTTTGATCTCCTTTTTAGTATGTCGTCTTTCACACTGATATACAGTTGTGGAATTGCTGTTTGTGACACGCATGTTCTCCCAGGCAATTCATAGCCTACTGGCTGTCAAAAGTTTGCTGCATTCCTCGAGTGTTTGTGCGATAGACTACAGACTCTGTACTACATTTTACAATTATTTAACACTAAATATTAAATTTAAAAAATATATATTTAATAAATTTAATCTATCTATATGGCTATCTGCTACATGGCGAGTAAATGTTTGTACCAAAATAGTTCTGTTTTTCAGTCTTCATTTTGGCGAAGGTGCGGCTTCTGCTCCTCTGCAGGTCGGAGCTTCGTGGGGGCGGGCCGACACACACACGCACACCTCTGACATACTTTCCACACTCCGTGTCCGTGGACAACTGTAGGCTTGTACCGTTAATGTTCTGTGCATTGTCGGACATGTGCAGCCACTTTCCTGAAACCGCTTGTATGTCCGAGCCTGTCTCCACCGCCCCCACCTGCAGGTTGTCAGCTGTGTGGTTTGAAATGAAAGGGAGAAAACGGGACGCCACGTAACACGGTTGATATCGCTCATATACTTTTTAGTTTTTTGACTGCGCCTTAACTGCAAAGTGCTGCAGGAAACCCTGACCCAACTCTCAACTAGTGTTTTCTGTCTCGGTCTCTCTCTCCGCCAGGAGTCCCGCCCCCACAAAGACCATGCGACTGACAAGAGGGTTCACTCCTCGTTAAGCTAAGGAACCGAGAGTGGTGTTCCAGTCTCTTTGGTAGAGAGAGACGAGAAAAACAAACAAGCATGCAAATGGAAATTATCGCGGTCGGAAAAATTATCGAGCTCATTTTTTTTTTATCGTGCGATTAATTGATTTATTGACTATCGTGACAGGCCTAATAGCAGTGCTTCGGCTGTAGCCTACTTCTACCCAATATAGTCCCAAGTCAATATCTGCCTAGGAAATCGTCTTAATCTGCATTGCTATTTTTACTCGTTGTGAATACGCAGGCCACAAGAAGTAATTAGGTTTTGTTGTTGTTGGGTCACTTTTACTCACGACATGCTAACACAACAAAGGATTCCATTCATTACGCTAAGCTAGCGGTGGCGCCACCAGACTAAGACATTGCATGCACTGAGACAAAAATGCGTTTGCCCACCTATATAAATATAGAGGAGATGGTGAATAACCCTATTTCAACAAACGGTGGCGTATTCCTTTAAATTTTTTATTTTAATTTCATAACAGGGCAAACTGATAATATATGGTTATATTTATTGGATTAGATGTTGTTAATATGTATTATTGCCCTGCACAATGGCCATGTATTATTCAATAATAGATCCAAAACGACAAACTTGAAATTGTTTTTACTTTACAGCAACCCCATCAATTTTTTTAACTAGAGGCACTTCACTATTGGCAATGTTATGTTTGCTTAATTTATTTTTATAGTTTTGTTCTCCTTGAAGAGGTCTTGGTGTCGTTCACTGAGGTGCTTGGAGAGGTTCAATGTGTTAACTCCCTTGCACAACACTGTTTTGTAGCACTGTTTGCAGACAGGCTTCATGATGTCATTGGGTTCCCCATCAGCAACTGCTCTGTATGCAAATTTTTAAGGAGGTATTTTTTTTTATAGATGACACGCTGTCGTTGTTTGTAGTAGTAGAAGACATCTTGAGGCAGAGACATGCTTCTCCTCTCTCAATCGAGGCTCACGCTGTACCATCAGCCGGTATTGACAGAGATGAATGCCTGTCCGCTGACGCGTTATTATGGAACCCGTGCAACTTCTAGGCAAGACCTGCCCTTCAATACCATTCACACGCTACTATTGGCCAGGCGTCCATGCTCACGCTAGGTAACGTAACACGATTTGTTCAGGTCCTATCCCTGACCCATCGGCTATCCTAACCGTAACCACTTAAGGTTAGAGTGAAATCGCGATTAGATTAATCATGCAGCCTCAGTTCCCGATTTTGAAATTTGCACCTGCTGATAGAAAGAAATGCCATCTGTGTTTTTACTGATGAGGACAGCTAATGTAATCATGTATTCTTCATGGTTCTGCAGCAGCTATAGTGATGTTAAAATGGTGACATTGTGCCACAGAAGGCTGTGAAAGGGTGATTGAAATCCAAAATGTAACTGCATCTTTTTCCTTGCCTATGCCTAATACCTGCATTACTCATGTTCCTCAAGCCAGTGTAACTAATTAGTAACTTAAGGATGGCACTATCATCCTTGATGTCTCAGTATTGTCCCAAACGTGTTGGATTGGAATAATTTCTTGCAATTTGGAATTTAAATGTTGCAGGGTTTCCCAGGTAGTGTTGGGTACTAAAACCCAAACTACCGCTATCTACCGGACAGAATGACTACACAGATTTCAGTGCCTCATTTAGATTACACTTGTTAGAAAATTAACAATGAGTGAGAACGGTTAATAGTTAACATGGGTCCCATTCTCAATTCACTTTCCGTTCACCTCGGCCATAGCGCTCTGCGCGGCAATGCACCGGTGTGAATCGGTAAAATTTGAACCGGTATACTGCCCAGCACTTTGTCTATGAACTTGGCACGCTTTTGTTATTGGCTGTTATTAATGGTGTTTTTCCCTCTTGTGTTTTGTTGCAGGGACCAGTTTTTCTCCACAAGAAAATTCTCACAACCACAGTTCCCTTCATAGCTCCAACTCACATTCTAACCCCAGCAAGACCTCAGACACAGTAAGTGTTTCCTCTATGTCAGCGCAGGGGCAGATGATGGACTAAACCTCATCTTTCCAGTGCAACAGTCTGAAGAGTTTCCTGGTAGTAATTGCTGTTCTCTAGTTTCACAGTTTTGATATAAAGTTTCCTGCAGTCTGAAGATACTGAACCCCAAATGTTTGAATGGCGCACCAAAATCGGGTGTCAGCTTGTGTGCTCGGCCACCAGTGTGTAACACAGCTAGTTTATATTTATACTAGGACTGTCAAAATTAACGCAATAAATAAGCTACAGTTCAGTGTCCAAAAGAAAATTGTTTTACTGGCCCCTTGTATATTTGTACTTGCCCGAAAAAGATGGGGAAGAAACACTTTTCCAAATTGTTAATTTATTAATCGAACATACATTGGTAATGGTCCAAACAACAAACTACAAATGTAAGTTAAGTCAAGCTAGTTGGATTTGTAATCAAATATTCATAGTTATTATACAGTAATGCTTGTTTTAATTTACATTGTAAGGCCAGAGTGAGGCTATTGTTTGACTGTTTCAAGGCCAGGGCACTGCTGTCCTCATTCAGTCTTTGTTAACTAGAGCTGCAAAGATTAATCGATTAGTTGTCAACTCTTAAATTAATCGCCAACTATTTTGATAATAGATGAGTCGGGTTGAGTAATTTTTCAAGACAAAAATAAAAATTCTTTGATTCCAGCTTCTTAAATGTGAATACGTTCTAGTTTCTTCTCTCCTCTGGGACGGTAAACTGAATATCTTTGATTTGTGGACAAAACAAGACATTTGAGGAAGTCATCTTGGGCTTTTGGGAAACACTGATCCACATTTTTCACCATTTTCTGACACATTATAGATCAAACAACTAATCGAATAATCGAGAAAATAATCAACCGATTAATCAACAATGAAAATAATTGTTAGTTGCAGCCCTATTGTAAACTTCAAATGTCGATTATTGTCATGAATCAATATTGTGTATTTTGTTTAAAAAGAGCAATCATTGATAACTTTTGAGTTATATTTTTCTTCAATTATGCAACGTAGCTAATTTGCCCCAATGAAGACAAGAAATCCTGATCAGGCAAATACCAGATATTTAAAGTAAAATTATTTTAATCAAACAGCCATCTGGTAACAAGTGTTTCCTCTTCGTGTTCATATTGTAATGACCTGACTATTTCCCAGCCATGTTTACTGGGCTATTTTAAGCGTTCATTTATACATTTTTGTAAAATGTCCAGTGTTTCAACGCAGCACTGGAGAAGCTTACTTTGCAGTTAGCTAATGTTAGCTAGTAATTATTAGCGCACCCCGTGGTCCCTCAGCCTGTAGTAGACTACTTTGCCGGAAGATGAGTGGACAGCAGCAAACAGCAGTTGCTGCAGTGCCACTGGGTTTGATTTTATTTATTTATTTATTTATTTTTTCAATGTGCACTTATTAAACCGTGTCGGTAATCTGTATACACAGAGGGATCGGTGACTCTGTGTTTATGTGAAGTTATTTCTAGTTTGCCTTTTTGTTTCAGTAGTAAAATGGTGACAGAATGCAGGAAATGAGCACAAATCAAAATGCCAGTCACAATACAATGGACCTTTTTAAATGGCAGACTATTTCACTTTGGTTACCGTAAAAATCTTAACCGGTCTCTAAAATAAACCTTCCCTCCCACTTAAAGCTTCTGTGGATATCTCTTGTACATTTCAGGTTTCATTACGAGCTCTTGCATCACATCCCCTCAACACAGTCAAACTCAATTGTTTTCTAGCTGGCTGGCCTCATGTTTCTAAATAATTGCTTTTCTTTTCAGCCTTACGAACCTGGTGACGACTGGTCAGAGCACATCAGCTCGTCTGGAAAAAAATACTATTACAACTGCAGGACAGAGGTGTCCCAGTGGGAGAAGCCCAAAGAATGGCTGGAGAGGTAGCTATAATCCCTTTACCCAAACCACTTGATTGTAAAGACGTGGTTTTTAATCAGTTTCACGTAAAGGTTGGATATGTGGTTTTTAATCAGTTTCACTTAAAGGTTGGGTACATGGCTTATTTGTATCTGTGTTTCACAGAGAACAGAGGCAAAAAGAGGCCACAAAGACTGCGGTTGTCAACAGTTTCCCCAAAGACAGGGACTACAGAAGGGAGGCTATGCAAGCATCGGCAGCCCCTGGCTTTACTGGTTCTAGTAAGTGTTAAATACACGAATACAACACATTATCCTCACCAGTGTGCTTCGACTAATATAAATTCATTTTGTATATATTTATTAATATAGTTAATTACCTTGCCAAAAATATCAAGGAGTGTTGAATCTCTGTCACCGTCTTTGTGGTTGTGGATCAGAACAGAGCGGGTTGTCCGTTAATCACAAGGTTGGTGGTTCGGTCCCCAGTTTCTCCTGTTAACATGTTGAAATGTCCTTGAGCAAGACACTGAATCCAAAGTTGCTCACGATGGGCAGGCCAGCACCTTGCGTGGCAGCTCCGCCATCATCAGTGTATTTATGTCTTTGAATACGTGAATGAAAAATTGTGAAACGCTGTCCAGTAAGGTTAAAAAGCACTACATAAATGCAGTGCATTTATCATTTTGTACAATTCTGCCTGATGTCCAGTCGCGTCTGATGGTGAATGTATTCCTTTTGAAGAAATAAATTCCCCAATGCGTGCTATATTGACTAAGCAGCTGAGTTCTCCTGATCGTGGAGCCGTGGCAGCTGTGCCTACATGTAACAGGACGCATTGTGCGCAAGCGGTGACTTTCTTCGCTTTTTTAGTAAACAAAATAAACTCAAAATGTCAAGAAGGGTTACACCTAAACACAGGGTTCGTACGGTCATGAAAAACCTGAATAAGTCATGGAACTTGAAAATATCAATTTCCAGGCCTGGAGAAGTTTTGGAAAAATGAACCAATACAGAAAGTTCTGGAAAAGGCATGGAATTTTTCTTCACAAATTCCTTTTATAATAGAGTGGTTCAGATCAACTGATACAAATCTATATTGGTTCAACAATATTTTAATGTTTGGGCAGTCACGTCACTTGTCATTATGTTCTCTGCAAGTGGTAACGTCAGTCTCCGGCTTGAATTGAGTTGATTTTGTGAGCGCAATGCCAGGAAAATGCCGTTTAACTGGTTTTCCTCTTTGTCCATTCCACGTTGGCAAGTGCTCTTTGGATTATGTGTTTGCCAAATTTAAGCAGGTTCTTGGAAAGATTCAGAAAAGATGGTGAATCCAATTTTATACATTTGGTCGGTAGTGAGAGCCATGTTATTTTCCTTGTTCGTTTTTTTTTTAATAGGAGTTCTGATAATACAGACACCAGCTCAGATTGGGACTGCCAGTTAGCGAGCAGTTGATGACAGTCTTTAGTCTTTTTTTTTTTTAACTTAATTTGTTGACTAATCCTTCGGGTTAGTGCTGTCTTAATTGCGCAACCCACAGTTTAGTATTAGACCACAGGGAAGTCAAATCCATTCACACCCGGGGGATCCTACTCCCAATGAAGTCCTCTATACATGGATTTCTCGGCAACGTCATCACTGCCTGCGCACGCAACCGGGGGGCAGAAAGATGACGTGTTTCGTAGTAGTAGCGTAAGTCAAAATGCCAAGGAGTTGTTGCGTGGTTAATTGTACAAACAGAGCCAGTGATAGGTGCCTGATGTTTAACATGCCTACGGGGAAGCATGATTTTGCCAAAAACCGGCGGATGTTATGGCTTCAAGCCATAAGAAGGGCAGATTGGGGTCATATGCAAGAGTCAGGCTCACATTGTATCAATCAGAAAAGTTGCAGCTTGTTCAGTTGTTCAGCTAAGTAATATCTACCTGTCAGTGCTGTGGTACTCGAGTCCGGACCATAGACAGTTAAAGGTCCGGACTCGAGACAAGTTTAGACTGCTAACTAAAGCTACGCCAATGTTTTGCTAACGTTAGCGCAACAGCGTTAGCCTAGCCTGCTAGTTAAATATTACTACTGCCTTCAGAGTTTCTTATATCTGCGTCCACGTTGTCAACATAAGACCTGTGGCGTTAGTGCTCCTTTTGTACCACAATTTTATTGAATGAAATATTAAGCTTTGTTCCTACGAGATGGGTGGGTTTTTGTTATGTTACACACAAAGCTAACTGGCTATAGTTAGCCTACACGTACGGTATGCTAGCTGACATTAGCTAGCTAACGTTGAGTTTCGGCGAGCTAACCTTATTTTAAGGCATAAACCAACCATAGTGGTACACTCAGGGGTAACCCTGCTGCTAACCTTGGCTATTACCATAGATATATAGGCTATTACATTAGCCTAAAATGATAATTCTAGCCATACATATCACAGTAACACTGCAAAATGAAAGACAAACAGATCCAACTAAAATCACTTTTTATTTATATACAAACAATAAGGAAAGCTTCAATACTTAAAGGAACACGCCGACTTATTGGGAATTTAGCTTATTCACCATAACCCCCAGAGTTAGACAAGTCGATACATACCCTTCTCATCTCAGTTCGTGCTGTAACGCTGTCTGACGTCTCCAGCAGCATCAGCCCATCACAGAACAGGCAGGTGAATGGTTCCAGTAATCCTACTTCTCCGAATAAGTGACAAAATAACACCAACATGTTGTCATTTACATGTTGTGATTTGTAGAGTCACAGCTTGTACAAAAAACAATGTAACATGAGACACAGCCATCTTCTATCTGTAAACAAACCGGAAACTATATTGTTGGCGTTATTTTGTCACTTTTCGGAGCAGTAGGCTAGTTGGAACCAGTTACCTGCAGGATCTGTGCTGGGCTAAGCTAATGCTGGAGCCATCAGACAGCGTTACAGCACGCACGGAGATGAGAAGGGTATGTATCGACTTGTCTTACTCTGGGGGTTACGGTGAATAAGCTAAATTCACAATAAGTCGGCGTGTTCCTTTTAAGGTTGTTGCAGTAGCTTACCAGTTTACCAATCTGTCTTTCTGCCCCTGGTAAACGCACGCAGCCAGTAATGTTTGTAAACAGGAAACCTGTACACACGCACGCTACCCCACGTCGACTCAACTCATGGCAACACTGTCGTTCTTAACGTACCGATACTAATAAAATGGAGTATTGTACCATTTTTAAAGGCAAGCTATTGCAGTATTTTTCTGGTATCAGTATACTATGCAATATTGCAGTCCATAATGGAGGCGATGTTTGCTTAAGACTGTTACTCACTTTCCTAGGCTAGTATGAATTAATATCCAACGTTACCAAAAAGGAACTGCATTATCACCTGGAGAAAATTGATTTGTGAGATTGCCTTTGTTGATGAAATGACATCCTCCTTTCTGCAGAGTCAACCCAGGTAGACAAGCCTGCAGCAACCCTTGCCTCCCAATCATCATCCTCTGGCTCAGGGAGCTTGAACCCCTCATCAGGGCCCCCTGGATCATCTGCCTCCACGGTGCCTGTGTCCCCAGTCCTGCAGTCCCCCGCCCCCCCACTACTCCAGGACCCCACACTGCTTCGCCAGCTTCTACCAGCACTTCAGACTGCCCTGCAGCTTAACAATGCCAGCATGGATATGGCAAAAATCAATGAAGGTAAGAAAAATGCAGATAGATGTACATTCAACTGGTGTCTACATTGAATGCGCTGCAGTGACTGTGTTTGATGAGCACTAGTTACAGGGTAACGTTTTGAAATTATATGCTGTACTGCTCTTAGCTTCTGGTCTGACTTTTCAGTGTCATTGGCTTTGACATGACGTGATGATATTTCCTCCAAGGAAACAAAAATGGACTGGAGCACACTGATTTGATTTGCAGCCTTTAATTATAAACGTTTCAACACCACTTTGTCTTCATCAGAGTAAAAATTTCACTCACTATGACCACTACTACTGTCATTATTAAACATTGTGCCAAAATATGAACAATAACGTCGCCGTCAGTGGGTTTATTTGCCAACGTTGGCTACCGTTGCCTCCAAAAAGTCCAGCAAATAGATATTACCCTAGGATACCGTTACCTGAAACAGGTGATTTAACATCACCGCCGATTTTTACAGTTTAGCAAGAAAACAAAATGCTGAGGGAACATTACTATGTTTTTTCATTTTGGTATTGAGCGGTATGCAGCTGGGAGCTTCATGGAGACAGCTAATGTTCATATTAGCTGCCCTACAGCTGTCAGTTGTATTCTGGGCACCCAGATAGCTCACCTGGTAGAGCGGGCGCCCATATATAGAGGTTTACTCCTCGATGCTGCGGACCCGGGTTCGACTCCGACCTGCGGCCCTTTGCTGCATTTCATTACCCTCTCTCTCTCCCCTTTCACGTCTTCAGCGGTTGTCTCAAAAATAAAGGCCGAAAATGCCCCAAAAAATATCTTTTTAATAGCTGTATTCTCAGTACCGTGATAATCTGCAAGAAACAGGTTGCTTAAATCACTAAAATAGTAGTGACAGCACCGTTTGGCTTAGTTAACAATACCATTAGCATCGTGGCTAACACTATCGTTACGTTATTGTTCTGACAAATCGTTTCTGCTGGGCTTTCTAACCTGTCATTGTGCTAACCGAGCAACGTTAGCCTTTACAACAGAGCCGCTTCAATACGCTTGTTAGATAATGTTTGATTACAAGGTTCTCTGTTGTCGTTGATCGCCGCTGTGTGCTCGTGGTGGAAAATTAATGTAAACAAAGTAGGGCTGAAACGATTCCTTGCAAAATGACTTGTCTCGAAGCTTCGTTAAATCAATGTTATCAACGTTGTATCGCTGACGGACGGTGTTTCCGCACGGAGCATTATTACTGTCGCAGACGCGGCTCAGTATGCTGCTGGCGACGCATGCCAGAGCGTGAATAGCGAGGGGCTAGAGACAGGCTGGAGAAAACGACAAAGTGTCCAAAGTTTGGAATCCGTTCAAACGTAATTAAAACTAAAACTCTGTACAGTGTGTCTACTGCAAAATCAAACTAGCTTACCACGATAATAGAACGACGTCAGTGCTTTAGCATCTCAACAGAAAACATGGAGTCTAACTTAATCATTCCACGAAGCGGACCCGACAAAAGTAAATAACAGTCGTATGGACGATGAAACTACACCAAACACAACTACCAAAATCAAAGACAAGAAAATACGTAGTGGTGACCACGATCTGATCTAAAGAGCTGACGCGTTGACTATCCCTTCGGAAAAACAGCTGATTGTGCATCTCTCTCTCTCTTACGAAGAAACTGATCAACGATATAATAGCATAAGTGTAACAGAGCTGTGTGACATTATAATCACCTATATAAATGAAAATAGGTTGAGTATAACTAATATTTACATATAGGCCTACTGTATATACAGATCAGTCTCGCGTTAAACTTGTAGTTCTGAAAGTTAAGTTGCACAACTTAATGTAATGTTTGTGTATGTTTAATGTATGCCTTACTTTGAGGTTGATATCATTTGAAAAAAAAATCTTTAAAAACAATGTAATATGGCACTTAAATGCACTTAATATGTTTAGTTTTTTGAGAGATATTGTAAGCAATGTAGGCAATACAAATGTAGCTTTTTTCCGAAAATGTTGCTTTTTTTCCCTAGTTTGGGTTGTTTAAAAACTTATCCGATTAATCGATCAATAAAGTGCTAGATTAATCGATTACAAAAAGAATCGATAGCTGCAGCCCTAAAACAAAGTGCTGTGCAAGAAATGCAATGTGCCATGACGTAGGTCCCCTTCAAGGCCAGGCTAATGTTGGAATTCCCTCTTATTATTCAAAATATAAAAAAAATATATTATAGAGGAAGATTGAAAGCTCTAGTTCGCATCGAAAAAACCAACTGTACCAAAACACGGAAGTGGACTGCTTTTGCCCACGGCGACAAGACGTTTTTAACTGGTTATGAAACCGTCTGAATTTAATACTGATGCCATGATATCAGACAGCAGCACAGCCCCCTGAGGACAGACCCAGATCCGCTTCACTGTCACCTTCGACCTGCAGTCAGAGCTTCAGCGGTAGGCTGAGAGCTCCGCGCCCTACTGCAGCGGCTCCTCCTCCAGCCAGAAGCGGAGCTTCAGCTCGCTAAATCTCTTTTCTTTCACCAATGCAGTTTTCCAATTCCAAATATTAAATCCTTGCCTGGTAAACACTATATATCTGTCATTAGACGTGCCAAATTTGTGACAAGGGAAACCAAAACATGAAACTAGCTTTGTGATAGAGTACTCCAGCCACGGTTTGATGGTCTCCCATCGAACCTGCTCGGGTTGAATGCGCGGGCAGTCTGGCCAAAGTTCCACTCAAGGAAAACCTACAGATTGTGTGCGTGTCTGTCTGCGTGTCTTATGTTGTTTACTTATGAGGATTATAATACAACAACATGGAGGCTGTTGTCAGGCTGTACAGACCGCAAACTTTATTACTCCTTTCAACTTTGACAAAGTCAACGTTTGCCAGAGATACTTTTCCGTTTTTACCTTTCACAATAAAAACCCTAGACATATGCATATGTTTTCCAGATGGAATTTAATTCACTGAGTATTTCGCTTTAAGGAAACTCAATAAATAGCTCACAGTAGCTAGTGTTAGCTTTTACTGCTTCGGGGGAGACACGGCTAGAGTCTACGGAGCTAATCCCGGTTACTCCACTCAGCAGCCAGGGAAATAAGGCATGGTACACCTCCAGTGGTTTTGAGAAGCTGCAGCATGAATTTGTGCTCAAACTGCAGAGTCTAGCTACTGTACATTCACTTGTCATCTTCACCGCTAAATGTTAAAACTCTCTCTCTCTCTCTCTCTCTCTCTCTCTCTCGTCCGCTCACACTGCATCTCTGTCACTTTCTCTCTCTTCAGCAGCTATCCCATTGACATGGTAGCCTTGAACAAGTGTTGTTACTGGACATAGTTACATGGGGCACATTACTGAATTTGAATGTCTAATTCACTGTTTTGCAGTGCAGAAATAATTCTAGTAGCAAGAGTTAATATATCCATGTCTGTTTGCCTCTCTTCAGTTCTCACAGCTGCTGTCACACAAGCTTCATTACAGTCGATGCTCCATAAGATCCTCACTGCTGGACCATCAGCTTTCAATATCACTACTATCCTCTCTCAAGCTGCTCAACTCTCCAACCAAGGTAAATAATGCCCATGTCTATTCCACCACTGTGTGCAGATATAGTCAGTTATTTGTGTTGTATGATTACTTTGGCTAGTGAAAAGAGAGGGAACCTTCTGGGGTCCTGTGAGTTAAATAGTTATTATGAAGGTAATGGCATCTATTAACAGAAAAGCCATTTCCTGACTTGTATTTATGATTACGGTCTTTTTTAAAGTCCTCCTCCACTAAAAAATGTGTTTTTCTCACGTTTGTCTCCTAAAATGTTTGACCTTTGCTATACTGACTTGTATTTGTGCAAAGTTTGTCACTAGAGTGTTTTCAAAATTCTCTCCAAAAGGGGGAGATTTCTGTGCAAATATGAGATTCAAACTAGGGGTGTGCATCTCTCCCTTATAGGACGATCCGATACGTATCTAGATACGTGGGCATCGATACAGTCCAGGGAATAGCAAAGCTAGGACATGCTAATAGTATACACTGTAACTTCAATTTAATTAGCTAACCAGTTATAACCAAATCACATCAGCTCTGTTAAATGAAACTGCCTTCTTCCTGCTGTAATTTCAGAGACAGTAACTTAAACATAGGTCCACGTTACAGTCATTGTGAGCACTCAAATAATAATCATATACAGTATTGCATGGGTATACATGTGAGCACAGTACTACTCTTGTGAGCGTTGGCATGCGTCTAGCGGACTTTTATGTTAATGTCACTGAACATCTTAGTATATATAAACCTTGATATATTTGTAACACACCGTATTATAAATGCATATCTATGTATATTTATACCAGTCTACTTGCATGTTTATGAACACACATGGATGGATGACTCACAGACCGCACCTAGTACAATTTACAATATCCACGATGTGTTCCTCTCAGCCACTTTCACCGCTGACTCCAAAAACGAAACCTAGCAGTCTAGTCGCCATGTTTTTTCTGCAAACCCAGACAAAGGCACGGATTGGCCGATCCCTGCAGTCGCACAAATGTTGAGGCTTTTTTCTCTCACACAAAGACACACCGGTCTCTCTGCACACCGCAGTGGCTTTGTTGAATTGACAGCAAAGTCAATCAATTCATAGCATTAGAACCGGGCCATCGGCCAAATCTTGGTCCCTTTTTAGACCGTTTCAGGGGTCCGTGTTTCGATGTAGGTGTATCTGTGATAATATAACCGGATACCGATTCATGTCGGTGAATCTTTATACCCCTATTTCAAACATATCCCGGGCAATCTTGATTAATTTTGTCACTAATTAGGGATGTCCCGATTAGGGTTGGGTACCGTTTGGATTTTTACGATTCCGATGCCGAACCGGTACTTTTAAAACGATTCCGATTCCTAAATCGATTCTTGAAAAACTGAAAAATGACATAAAAGGCTTTTTAATGGAGTATTTTTTTTTTATTGAAAATTATTTAAATTTAACAATATATTAACGTTTTAAAGTACTTAAATATATAATGAGTAAACCTAAGTCACCTAACACACAACTACAATAATTTAACAAATAACAGTTACACTATTAACAAGTACCAACAAATAAATGTTGAGTTGGTATACCAACCAGCTTCAAACTTTAGCAGTTCTTTTGCAGAAAAATTACCATATTTACCTTCTCTGGCAAGATAGGACACCTCTCCTGACTTATGGCATGTCCTGCACAGGAGAAAACTCTCTCAGACAGTGTCCAAGAGGTCTGTGTACACACACACACACACACACACACACACACACACACAGGTATGAGTTTGAAAGGGCAGACAATTTGGGGAGGCTGTCCCGCCTCCCCCACCACCAGGCTACAGGCTCTTGTCCTGAACGATAGACTAACAGAGTAAGTTTAATATGTTTACTAGCGATCCCGTGCAGTGAATGGTTAATATGCTTTTACATCCATTTTGGTGAGTCCAGAGGGGAAAATATGCCATTTTAAAAGTAGCCTACATTTACGGTAGCTAGCTAACTGTAGACTACAGAGAGAGGGTGATGTTTTTACGTCAGTTTCAGAGTGTGTACAAAAAGCCGTCTATCAGCAGGGATTGTAGAGTGCATGTCGGGAATAGCGCGGACACACGCTTCACACCGAGAGCAGAAAAGGGAGAAAGAAAAAAAGAGTCTTCCGCTGTCCAGAGCGACAGAGTCGGAACCGAAATTTGCGTTCTAATCCGGTCCGAATACTACCGTTTGCGTAGGAACCGGTAGCGTAGTGGAACCGGGTTTCGGTACCCAACCCTAGTCCCGATAAGCTTTTTTAAATATTGAGTCTCTGCTGATACTGAGTCCCAATCTGATACTTTTGCAACCGTTTTGTTTACAAAGTAACTAAGTAAACAAACAATGTCTTAGGGCGTTTTCACACATACCTCGTTTGGTCTGGACTTTCGGACTTTTTAGTTTGATCCGAACCAAAATTACAGGTGTGAAACCTCCCCCGGACCACGTTCCGGATCAAAAGACCAAATTTTGGTCCGACAAAAAGAGGTGGTCTCGGTCCGGACCAAACTGAACCATGGTCCGGTTCATTGATAGTGTGAAAGCATTTTAAATGAACCATGGTCCGGTTCATTGATAGTGTGAAAGCATTTTTTTGGATGGTTCGGACTTTCGGACCAAATACAGGAAGCTCTGGCAAGCTCGTCGTGTTACAAGACCGGGAAGCCTCCAAAATAGAGAGAGAGAGAGAGAGAGAGAGAGAGAGAGAGAGAGAGAGAGAGAGAGAGAGAGAGAGAGAGAGAGAGAGAGAGAGAGAGAGAGAGAGAGAGAGAGAGAGAAAAAAAAGCTGGTAAAAAAAAAAAAAAAAAAAAAAAAAAACTGCTATCAGAGCAGAGAATACATCAGCAGTTTATTTGTTAAGGTGGTAGTAAATGTACAGTGTAGGTTTCAGTTTGTCTCTGAATAAATGCTCCAGAAAGAAAGTTCCGTCGTGGCGTGGCTTGTCTACATCACAACAAAACAAAAAGAGCCGCGGCAGTAGGGGAGAGCAGCGGTCAGTTGAATAGCCTAAACTCGGACCCAGAGAGAGGATACGAGGAGGGCGGGAAGCCCGGTCAACAAACCAATCAGTTCTAAGTATCTGGAGACGCAGCTCACGTATGTGATGACGGCAGGACGTAGTTTTGTCACGTATAGATCTTTAGTGCGCTTGCAAAACTGCAGTGTGAAACCAAAACTTACCGGATCAAATGTATACAATGTAACAAAAACATGAACCTTGGTATGGACCTTGGTTCGGACTTTCATGTGTGAAAACGCCCTTAAATTTAACTTTAAGTGAGTCTTTTCTCTCAACACCAAAACATTTCTCTTTAGGATCCCACCCCCAACCAAAGAATAAGCAGTTTCAAGTTTCCAGCTGGACAATGGAAACTAAACTTAGTGATGCCTCTTGCACTTAATCAATCTTTGATTTTTCTCCTCATGTTTACCAATGTCGGCTCCAGGCTGAAAGCGTGGTTTCCTGGTGGAATCACAGAAGTGTAGAGAATTGGAGTAATCCACTTCTATAAAAAAACGGGTGACTTAAGGCAGACTTTTTTTTTTACTTGTAACTTGTAGCTGGCAAGCTATGAGACATCTCTGAACGGACACTGGTGAGTGGCCGCGCCCATCTTGGTTTGAAAGTACCGGCAGTCTGACGGTGCGTTTGTGGCGCAGGGCGTGTGTGATTAAAGGCAGTGATCACTAC
The DNA here is from genome assembly GCF_010015445.1 of Perca fluviatilis. NCBI lineage: Eukaryota > Metazoa > Chordata > Actinopteri > Perciformes > Percidae > Perca > Perca fluviatilis. Next base: position 6,254,808 of record NC_053133.1, on the reverse strand, counting down.
AAGCTGATGTATGTGATGGGAGTAAGGTAAACAGGGTGAATGCCAATCCCCAATCAGTTAAAAAAAAAAGCTTAAATTGGCACAGAGGGACCGCAGGGTTCGCTAACGTTAGCTTCTTGTCTTATCTGGGGTCTGATAAACAGTACATTCATTACCCATAAAGTTTTTTTCCAAGCTACCGTAGCTGTCATATTTCACGGGACCCGCGTGACCGCAGTTTTCATGGGCAAATAGCCGTCAAGGCTTTAATCACTGTTTGCCACTCAGTCTGAGGAGAAAATGCTGTATCGCGCTGTTTATTTGGTTGCAGTGACTCTGCTAATGATGACGTCCCGTCACTGTTCCAGTTGCTCACCCTCAAAGGGGGGAGAGAGAGCAGATTACAGTGTTATGTAATCACTACTTCATGACATTTCATAAAATATTGAAGCAGCGGTGGCAATAATGTAATAGAGGCGGACTGCCGCTGCTAAATGTATGTAGTGGAAACACTGCATACCAGTGTTGTAGTCGAGTCACCAACTGTCGAGGTCAAGTCTAGAGTCCCCAGTGTCCAAGTCAAGTCACAATTACATGAGGTTGAGTCTCGTGTCCCCAGTGTTCGAGTCCAAGTCCTTTTTGAAAAGAGAGGAAAAAGAAGCGCACAAAACTACAGTCGGTGACATTAAAGAATAGCTTGTTATTGCTAAGTCCATATGATCAATTTGAATGATGCATTTAAATTGTAAACTTATAACTAACTTATTTCACCAGTAAATTGCTGTTAAATGACAAAAAGAACCACTAGATGGCAAAAGGGTATTTTAGTATAACTTTGAATGCACCCCAAGGTATTTTTTTATTGCAAGTGAACACAGCATAAAGTCCTGTCTGCGTTGAGTCAGACAACAGCAGTGGCTAGTGCAGCTACACTGTGTCTTTAGCTGCAGGCTGTTGTACATCTCGGTGTTTAAGTGGCGCCAAGATCTGCGGTGCTATTCGGTCCGGTATACTGGCCGTTTAGGCAGTCGTCAGCAACTTCCGAGTCCTATTTCTGATCCCGTCCAAGCGAGTACTCCAGAGCCCGTCTGCCGCCCACACAAACACACGAATCTTGTTCCCCACTGTCAAAGTTAGGTCCATTCAGACAAGAAAAATAAACTCCAAGAGCATCTGTAAGAGCGTGTATTCCCTCAAGTGCTCGCCAAGCAGACACTCGCGCTTTGGGGCTCTGGGCTTGCTGCTTAGTTATACACATGCATTTTTCTTGTTTTCGTTGTTTAGGTGTTGTAGCAGTATTGTCAAATGAGGGTCCAGTTTCATAGTCTATTCGTATTATTTAACCCTTTTACCATTGGTTTTAAGGCTTTATTTCATTCAATTTCCATGATGGTGGTGTTGGAAGTCTGGGACAATCCCTGTGTAGCCATGGCTTAGTGAAGAACATTACACTGCACTCCCGATAATCCATCTGACTCCTCACCAGGGCTGTTAATTGACGATGCGGTTACTCGGTACTTCATCCTGATTTTATTTGGGATGTCCATCCTCTGTCCTGGTATCTTAGTGATCTTCGGGCAAGGAGCTCTCCCTCGTGTAAACAAAGGAGGTTGTCCCTTTTTTGCAGGCACTCGCGTAGCTGATTAAAAATAGTGTCCCAAACACCAGGAGCGCAAGAAAGACGTGCAGAAACTTTGCAGAGTGCATTGTGACTGTTCTGTGCTGCTAACTAAACTATAAATACTAACTTAAAATTAAATTTTTTTGTAAAAACAAAAAGAGAAAAAAAAAAGCTATTGGACGTGCATTCCTCTGGACAGCCTGCAGCCTGTGACGGAAACAAAAGTAGAACACTCCGTGTGTGTGTGTGTGTGTGTGTGTGTGTGTGTGTGTGTTTTGTGTTTTTTGTGTGTGTGTGTTGCATATATAGTTATAGTGTTTTTCCTGCTGGGTATTAAATGTAGCAGATTGTATTGATCCCCATAGATTGTCTTCTCTTTTTTTTTATTTTTTGTGTCCGTCTATCAGCTCAGCAATCAAACCAGTCACCCATGTCGTTAACATCGGATGCCTCATCGCCCAGGTCTTATGTTTCTCCAAGGATCAGCACACCACAGACAAACGCTGGTCCCCTTAAACCCCTCCTCAGCACGCAGCCTATCATCTCACAGACAAAAGTAAGACACAAATTTTGTGTGTTCAACAAGTATGTACAGTATCCAGTTAGGTTGGAAAAGTAGTGAGCCGGATGAATTTTGGGACTTTGTCCGTGTGATCTCAACCGCGGTATCCAGAAACTTTAAATAAAATGACAGATTCATGCTAACAGGGAAGTATACTTGATCTCTCATATTGTTTAGGTGCTTGATGTAGTGTTTCTAACTTGTTGTGTTTTAGGTGGGCACGCAAGCAGGGAAGCAGGCATCTCATCCCCAGCCCACGTCCCAACAGTCTCTCTCCAGCGATAAGCAGCACGGTCATGATGCCACAACGGCCTCTCCGCGCACTCTGCAGCGCCAAGGGTAGGTACAACCACACAACTCGTCGTAGTTCAAAAATGATAAGTAGCATGAGAAGTGAATAGATCGCAGTTTGCTAAGCATGGGTCTTCTTTATTTGTGGGTCCTGAGGTGGCAAATTCTAATATGGAATATATTAACATGTAAACCGTTAATGAGTTTATAATGTTAATGCCTATTCTGTTCCCTGAGTGCTGAACTAGTCTTTGACCAATAGATGCTAAATCTGTGCCCTCATTGTTTAAAATATTTAAGACCTGCCTTGCAAAATCCATATGCCTATATGTGCACTGATGTGCTTTTCTGTCAAATGATCTACACATGTAACCAGATTAGAACTACTTTATCTGCCAACATGTGGGACAACCCATTTCCACCCAAGAAGTTAATTCCTTACTGTAGATTATCTTCATTGTGTTATGTTGTGGCACCATCTGCTGTTCATTGATGGAACAATGAGTGGCTGCTTAATTCAGTAGTCTCTCATGTTAATGTATTGAAGTCATTAATTTCTTTTTGTGTAACAATTTCCAAAGGAGAGGAAGCTAACAGATTTTGTTTCTCTGTGCATACCATTGGTAGATGCAGACACATGTGATTGTTTACGCAAATATTTAATCCCAAAAGGCAGAGTCCAGTGTTTGTTAGTTTCAAAGTCAGTAATTTGTTTAGAAGTTTCTCAAGTTGCAAAACTGACTCCTGTCAGTTTAAGTCAGTTAAAGCTATAGTGTACAAATATTTTATATTAATGAACATCCGTTACATTCAAGCCATTGCCAAATGAGTTGTTACAAAGCTAAACAAAACTCTCTATTTCTCAGTATGGCTATGTTCAGAAAATGGTGCTGTCTGGCGACTTGCGCTTGCAAGTCGCCAGACCTCTCGGCTGAGAAAGGACAACAGCAGCATTCAGCTTTGGAGATGAAAAGGACATACAAATTACAAGATAATGACCTCGTCTGCAAAGTCCATGTCTTCCTTGATTTGAGGGGTTAACTAACTACTAACTGTGTGGAGAAAAAGGTGTGGGTGTTGCGCAGTCACCGAAGGCTTGTCGTGGATGCACCGAAAGTGTTGTCATTACTTAGAATTGTTTGTTGTAGCTGTGTATTGTGCTGTTAAAGGCCCTGACGCACCAAGCCAGGGACTACTGGCGACGAAGGCTGACTGTGGTGTCGGCTCATGTCGGCCCTCGTCGCCTTTTGTCTTGGTAAAAAAAATTTAAAAAAGCACTGGAACACACCGCAGAGACTACAGCCAACAGGCAAGGACCACTTACGTTCTACGCAGTTAGAGGAAATAACTCTCTATACCAGCAGGCGTTGCTAATCTATTCGTCATTCAACAAGGGAAACCGGATAACATTGCTATGATACAGAACCGAACAGAGCCTACGGTCCCTCTGCTTCACTCCCCGCCGGGAACACAGCAGACATCACGAGATGGCCAACCACACGGTCTCTCTCCGGGCTGTCATCTGTTCTCTCGGCATAGAAGTCTCCCTACAGTGGGAGTGGAGTGACCGAACGGCCGGCTGCTGGCTCGTTTGTTAACTTTAGCTTGCTAATTTCCCCCACCCAACATGCCTTCATCATACACTGGTTACAGAAAATTAGCTAAACAAAATTGTCACTCATCTGGCGATAGCAATGTGCTTTCCTACGTGACCAGAGCGTGAGAATTAAACATGAAGTTGTTACAGTTTTCCAATTTAGACCTGGCAGGCTGGCTAGTAAGCTAGCTTGCTTGTTAGAGGGCTAGTTGTTTAGCGGTGCAGAGCAAGAGGTCTATTGCGGTCTTTAGTTTATTTTGTAATGTGTAGGTATGTAGATCTTTTAAAAGACATGCTATTGTTGGAATAAATATACCTACAGAAGTAGTTATGTATATTGTGTTGTACGTTTGCCATCTTATGGAAATAATGTGCAAAAATAGATATTTCAATCGTTCAAACCTGTGTTTTTTAGATGGAACATTCAAACGTCATTTTTTTTTTTTACCAGTTTTGACAGCTCTTGCGTGTATTGGATTGATCAAATGAGATGAAAAATGACTGCCTGTCAGTCGTTTGTTTTCCTCATTCATGTTGTCAGATGAACAGCCAATCGGATGAATTGGCTGTACGGCTGACGCGTGGCGACGGTGCAGGACACGCCGCACAAACAAGGGCGGCGGTCGCTCGTCGTCTGCCCAACTAGGCCATCGGTTGGGCAAACGGTCGGCTTGATGGGTCAGGGCCTCCACAGCAGTACTATGACTGAACAGATCCAGTGTAGACAATGACAGAACTGCAACAGCTCTTGTTGTACCTTTTTATAAAATGTTACACCTTTTTTCATCTTCATATTTCATCTTATTTTTCACATAAAACCTTGATGACACTAATCTTCTGATTTAGGAGCCTCCTGCTGTTGCCTTATATAAATTAGATCCACTGCAAATCATTTATTTAAAAAGAAAATACATCACTTTTTTAAGTGATTATTTTTTTGGAGCTTTCCCCTTATTGGATATGACATAGGACATAAGTTTTTTTTAGTATTGCTGCTGACAAGTTGATTAGACTTGTTTGTGGAAGGTCAGCGTTTACAAGAAGGCCAAGTTTCTTCCCAAACATAATGTCCCAATGCTTACATGCTTCCTCGACCTGTGTGGATTGCAGCAGTCAGAGGAGTCCCTCCCCGGGTCCCAACCACGTCTCCTCCAGCAGCAGCAACGCCTCCAACTCTGCCGCCGCTCCCACCGCCACCTCAGCAGCCCGACCCTCCTGCTCCTTCACCCCCTCCCTCGCTGCCCACTTCAATGAGAATCTTATCAAACATGTGCAGGGCTGGCCTGCTGAACACGCAGAGAAGCAGGTTTGTACCACTGACATTTCACCATTTCTTCTTGGCTGAATCTGGTTATGCGTGGCAGCGCCCTTTTAAACTCTTATTTTGTGTGAAACTAATTATCAAGGCATCAAGACTACGTGAAGAGGCTCACACCATGGGGAGCATCTGTATGTCTGAGAACTGCACCGAGCTCAAAAACCTCCGGTCCTTGGTCAGAGTCTGTGAAATCCAAGCAACATTGCGTGAGCAGAGGTGAGCTACAGAAGTCTGAATGCATGCACCTGTTGGCATGTACACCCAGTACAGTACACACGGATAATGATTGTTCTCTTTGTCTTTCCCGCAGGATACTGTTTCTGAGACAGCAAATCAAAGAACTTGAAAAGTTGAAGAATCAGAATTCTTTCATGGTCTGAGAACTTCTGGTCGCGAGTTACAGCGCGGGGGTTGGTGAAAACGGGGAAGACCCATTGCACATAGTTGGAAGCTGGAGGGAGAGCGGTTGTTCAGTTCCTCTTGAGCCCAGTCTTAACACACACACACCCGGAGCTGCAGTCAGGTTGGCTTTGGACCGTCGGGCTGGGAGAACCAAGAGGAAAACATGAAGAGCTGTTGGAGGGGGAAGGGTGGGACTCTGTTTTGTAAAAACCCATGCCGGGAAAACATGTAGATTTCTTGTAGATGTTATTATCTATGTTGTAAATATGTTTTGTAGATTGAAGCCATGGAAAGCCATGCCTATCGAAGCTTTTGACATCCAAACTAATCAACGCCTAGGCGGCTACATTCATTAGCTAGCCTTTCCTTCATGTTAACTTTTCTGCAGAATTAAAGCTTCATTTTGTTAATTCATAGATCATTGAACCATTGAGCATGTGTGACCTGCACGTAAACAGGATGGATGGAGGAGGATGTTTGAAGTCATTTATATACACACAAGCCTAGCATTAAGCATAACAAACTGGTGTCAATGTAGTTTCTTTCCTCAAATATTGGTAAACCGATTACTCTGTCTAGATTATCTTCCTGTGCCCTCTCTGGGTGAACTGTAACCTGTACTCAGGCGTGGTAAACATCCCCATCTTGACTGCTCACAACGGTTCAGTGATCTACTTGCAGTTTCTGGTGGACCTGCATGTCTCAAGTCTGGAAAAAAATAAAAAATAAATAACAGTGCCTGGTGGTGTGGTGAAGTGAGCGATTTCAAAGAAATGTAAGAGATGTGATGGTGTGCTGCTTTGGACCATTCCCACTACCCTCCTCTGGCCTCAGCCCTGCCCTGCCACACCCTCTTCTGGGGCATCAACACTTCACACCCTCCTTGTAGTTTATTCTTTGTGGTCCAAAAGTTTTGGTCCTTATTTTTTATTTTATTTTTTTTCCCCTCTCTCCAACGTTGTACTTATCCATAAGGTAAGGTTGGTACCGCTGGTCCATTCCCTTGTACAGTCGCTAACATACAGTGGAGTTTGAATAAGAGGACGCAGAATTAAAAGGTTTTATTTATAAGAGTTGTAGTGATGAGCAGTTAATCACAATCCGTTTTCATTTGCACCCAGTTTAGGAGTGCACCAGCAGGTTCCAGGCGGTTGTATGTGGATCACCTCTTGTGTCAGAGCAGGGCAACGAGAGGTCACTAGGTCAAATGTGAAATGTATGTATTGTAATAAAGATGTTCAACTAAAGCAAGCACTGGTTATTTTATTGGAGTATTAGGTTTGGTTCATACGCTAGTGCCTTGTTGAAAGTCTTAAGTCTCACAGCCTCATTTACCTGCAAATCCCACACTTTAATTCACCCGGTTTGATTAAAAAGAAAAGGGAGGGTTGTTTTTCTAGCACGTCCCGTACCTCTTGTTTGTTTCCCACTGTTGAAGTGCAGGGGCCTAAGCTGCAAAGGCCTGTTGTTTTTTTTTGTTTTTTTCCACCATACCATCGAGTCTATAATTGAACTGCACCACACATTCAGTAAAGGTGACGACGTCCTTGCTTTGTATATTGTTTCCTGAAGTATATTGACAAATGAAATAAAATATGCCTCTCCAGGCCCATGTTGTTCTTGGCTTTTTGATGGTCCCTTTTTTAGCTTTTTAGTTTCTTGTCTTTGATTTCAAAAAGCTGTGTTGTGGATGGTTTTATGCATGGGTAGTATGTTATTTAGCAGTTTTTATGGTTAGTAAAGCCTGACCGTTAACCAAAGGGTTGTCTTGCGTTGCCAAACCGGTTTCCACAAAGTGAGTCTTGAAACATGTCAATGTCAGATAACTAAGCAGAAAGGAGTCCTTTTGGCTACAGTTGACCAAACTGAGTACTTCTCAATGCCTGATCAATTACAATATTCAATCACAATATCAGGGAAAACAAAAACCTGTATTTTCAGAGGGAAAATGTATCAATCGTTTGCTCTTCTATCTACTTGTGAACGGCACTGCCCACTGCTGGTTGTCTCATGTCTCGCACTGCAGACTGGTGAAACTCCAACCTCCAAGAATTTAATGTTATCAGATCAAAGACGAGTGTGGCTAATCTTCCTGGTATGTCCTGCTCTAGTCTCAACTTGCAAAGACAATTTTTTTTTTTTTTCATTCATAGCTAGACATTTTGGACAGATTTTCAGAGATTACATGGTTGTTTGTTATGTGAGTATCTGAAGGTGGACCGTGTTTAAACGTTAAGCAACTATAGAGAATGTGTTCTCGAGGCCCAAGGATATGGGGAAAGTTAGCATTTCGTTAGGGACTAACTAAATAACATTTCCAGTCTAATTCATACAGTAGGGCCAGCCAGGGGAAAGCTGCAAGGGCACCATGCATGTGGGGTAAGGACAGAACAGAGACAAAAATGAATGCATATAAAAGTTGGCCCAGAAGAGGATTAGGGCCACATGTGAAAAAATGTATTTGAGTTCTGACTTTAATCTCAGTATTCTGACTTTAAACTCACAGCTCAATACATTTCATCACATGTGGCCCTAATCCTCTTCCATACAAATGAGCATGGATTCTAAGGGTAACTATTTTTTTCTGCATCTTTACATTTGTACATCAGTACAAGTGTGTACCATCTCACCTTATTTAACTATGAATTATTAGTTTTTGCTTTGTATTTTGCACTATACACACATTTTTCTGTCCTCTCTCCCTCCATGCCCTTTTTACATAATTAAGCATATTTTTTTAGATACTTGACTATGTTACATGAACATTAAGTAATATGAAAGTTGTTTAAAAGATTATTATGTTAAACTACTATTCCCCATAGTCAAGAATGAACTCTCCAGGGCACCTGGGTAGCTCACCTGGTAGAGTGCACGTCCATATATAGAGGATTACTCCTTGATGCAGCGGCTGTGGGTTCGATTCTGGCCTGCAGCCCTTTGCTGTGTGTCATTTCCCCCCCCCTCTCTCTCTCCCCTTTCATGTCTTAAGCTGTCCTAAAAATAAAGGCCTAAAATGCCCCAAAAATGATCTTAAAAACGAATGAACTCTCTAACTCAAATGGCAAAATTGTTCCTTTCTGCAATCTAATTCAGACAATAGGGCCAGCCAACAAAATCCACTGCAACACTTTCAATTTACAATTGCTTTGATTTAACCCTTGTGTTGTCTTGTGTTGTCTTTCCATTGTTGCTTTTTTTTTCAAAGTTCTTTTTCATTTTTTGGGGGGTTTTGTGGGTTATTTTCATCATTTTTTATAGCTTTTTCAGATGTTTTCAAAGTTTGTTTTCAAAGTTTTTGTCCCTTTTTCCAATGTTTTTGGCGTTTTCTTCTGGTGTTTATGAAGTTTTTATTGTCGTGTTTGCTGCTTTTTCCAACATATTTTACGCTTTTCCCAACCTTTTGTCACTTTTTTCAACATTTTTTATTAACTTATTTCGACTTCCCATATTTCTGATATAAAACAAACCCTTTGAAAACAGGTCAAACTTGACCTGAGGATGACATGAGGGTTAATGTGCAAAACTTTTAATGCATTTAGTCATACTGACCTTCTATATCTGAATAAACTATAAAATAACTTATTTCACAGTATTTCAGAACTATTATTTTCAGTTCTTATTCCGCTGTATTGTCAAGCTCTTATGGTACAAGGCAGCATCCCAGAGGCCTGGCCTGATAACGAAGGGGACACCACTCCTCATGATCAAAACGCAGATTATCCACAAAGTCATCTCTGAAGGTTCCTGCCTCGGAGCACTCTAGAGAAAAGTCTGCATGAGTGCTTGTGAATGCCGAGCCTGTAACCCAATCTGTAACATCAAAGCTGCTGCTGGCGGTTCTCCCTGCATGTCTACAGTATGGATCCACTACAGAACTGCTGGACCTCTCTGCATGCGCTCTGGTGCTCTGCTCCATTATCTCGAGGAGAACAAAATAGATGATGGAGGATGGAGACAGTCTGCCTGTCTCGGATTCTTCAGAGACCTTGATATGGCTCACATCAAAGAAGGGAGGAGGAAGCCGGGGAGGTGTTGGAGGAAGTCTGTCTGCCCCGGCGTGTGTCCTCATGTATCATGGAGAGAGAGAGACAGAGAGAGAGAGAGAGAGAGACAGTCTGAGGTTTAGATCTTCAAAGTGGAAAACAAGGTCATTTTTGTTCTCTTCAGACTCATCAGGGGGGGGTGTTTAGAGCTGTAACTTGTGTTTACGGTTACATTTCAAATGCAGACATGGTTTGGGATATCTACTCTCTCTCAGGTAGACTTGACCTCCACTCCAGGGGGGGCTTTTGTTAAGCAAAGCCCCTACAGTCTGTGCCGGTTCACACCTACAAGTGTCTCCTAATGTGTGAAAGCAGAAACAGCCTGTGGGGTGTAATCCCTAAAGGGGCCAATTACATGACCCAACCCCCCCACCCCCTCCATCCCAGTGCTGAAAGCTTGTTAACGCTCATCCTCTCAGCAGAAAAAGACACACAGTTTAGTTTTTCTTACCGGGGGGCTTTTAAACAGCAGGCCTGTCCGTATGGTAGGCCTATAGTTGGAGGCAGGTACGCCTCGTCAACATGTGTCAAGGTTTTTATGGAGATCATTAAATCATATTTCTTTATCCTTTGTCAGAAAAAAATTGTTTAAAGGGGCACTCCACCGATTTACACATCAAGTGCAGTTTACTTGTCCCAGGGAACACACACACACGCATTTCTTGGGAGTTTTTTCTTTTTCTTTTTTTAGAAAAACTGAAGGCGTGGGGCGGCCTCTAGCTCACCCAGTGGGAGCGTTCGCCCCATGTTGGCTGAGTCCTGCAGCGGCCCGGGTTCGAATTCGACCTGCTGCCCTTTGCTGCATGTCCCCCCCCCATCTCTCTCCCCCTTTCATGTCCATCCACTGTCACTATAATAAAGGGAAAAGCCCCCAAAAAATAATCTTAAAATAAAAAAGTGAAGGTGTGGAGCTTGTGTTGGAGAAGTGGGAATTTACCAGGCAGGGAATAAATAAACACTAACGGAGGACTAAAAGGTAGATTACCTTGACCATTCTTTTTTTTTTTTGGGAGGGCTTTTCCACCTTTAATGGACAGGACAGGTGAGAGAGAGGGGGGAAGACATGCAGGAAATTGTCACAGGTAAGAGTCGAACCCTGGACCTCTGTGTTGAGGCATAAACCTCTAAATATATGTGCACCTGCTCTACCCACTGATCCAACCTGGCCACTGACCTTTCTTTTTTTTTTTTTTTTTTTTTTTTTAATAATCCTGGCGCAAGTCCCTCAGCTTTTTATAAAAGCAGTACTATAATACAAGGGCGTGACTTTGGGTTCAACATTAGGGTGGTGGGGGGGGGGAGGGTTGAGATCTCCACTTTTGAGCAATATAGAAATTTTGAGTATATCAAACACATTTTTGTTTTCTGCAACAATGTGTGCCTTTTCTGCATCAAGTTATGGTGCAAATGTCTTTATTTATGTAAAGGTAATTGTAATAGGTTGTTGGTGTGGGTTGCACTGGCCAGTTTTGATTATCCCCCCTAGGGCTGGGTGATATGGACAAAATCAAAATCACGATATTTTTGACCAAATACCTCGATATCGATACCGCAACGATACTGTAGTGTTGACTATTGGTGCTTTCACAAAATATTTACACAATGAGATTTTTGATAAATAATCATCAGTAATGTGGATATAATGACTAAGTGGGTAAAGGCAAATGATAGAACAGCAAGTTCAGAAAATGACATCACTTTACTGTAATGCAGCCTTTAAAACCAGGAAAAGACAACACTACGATATCCCAAATCTAAGACCATATCTAGTCTCATATCACGATATCGATATAATATCGATATATTGCCTAACTCTAATCCCCCCTGTAAACGCCCATGCTATAATAGCTAGAATGCCTGTAATGAAGCTATTTTGTGAAATAAAAAGGTCATATCAGTTTTGACCACCAGGTGGTGATGTTTAACTATCCACCACCAGTAAAGGCATGCAGCGATGGAGGTGCTGCTGCTGCTGCTGCTGGCAGCAAAGGGGGCATTTCTGATCATGTTTAATGGCACGAAATAAAAATCCAAACATCTTAATGTCAAATGTATTCATTATTTTTAACGCACCGATAATATGAGCCATAATCATTAAACAACAGCATGGTATGGGTTCTCAGACAAATACCCATGCTTTTACAGAGACAATTACACTCAGTATCACAGAAACTGCTTAACAATAGCATAAAACCAGTATTTCTGTCGACGTCCACCCTTCCCATGCAGCTCTCGGCAGAGATGAATACTGTAACGCCAGTCGTGGACTGGCGCCTCTGTGGAATTGCAGATAATTACGGTAATTGCAGTGAGTAGTTTTCTGTGTTCCCTAAAGCGTTGTCCTCATCCTGTTGTCTGTTGGACACACATGCTTTATTTCAACACGCAAGGAGCTTATGACCCCCCCCCAGGATATAATATTATTATCATAGTTAAGCCTATCTGCAGGGTGACATTGTTCTTTTTCCTCTTCCTGATTTTTGTTAGTGTCGTTTATGAAAAGGCTTTTTAAAAGCATGCAGCATATATATATATATATATATATATATATATATATATATATATATATATATATATATATAGGGGTCACTAATTAGTTTTTTTATGTCCTCGAAAGATTTATATTTGGAGCTGCATAAAAAAGCAGTTGTCGCTGATAAAGACAATAGTGTGTGTGTGTGTGTGTGTGTGTGTGTGTGTGTGTGTGTGTGTGTGTGTGTGTGTGTGTGTGTGTGTGCGTGTGCGTGTGTGTGTGTGTGTGTGTGTCGTCTCGGTGGCGCCATGTGCCTTTTTTGGATTGCTAATTTTCCTTGTTGGGCTGTCCCGCTCCTCCCTGCAGCGGCAGCAGCAGTCTGGTAGCCTGAAGGGAAGCGGCTCAGCCCGGCGTCAACCTGGCTGCCAGCAGGATGACACGGCAGGTATCTGCTACTGGCCAGCCTGGCTTCACTTTTACACAACACTTAACCTCAAATACCAAATGGAATGAATGGACCCTGGGATGTCTACATACATAGAGATTTCACAATGCCATTACACCCCTGCGTGAAATATATATATATATATATATATATATATATATATATATATATATATATATATATATATATATATATATATATATATTATTCTTTCTATCAGGAGAAGTAGCCTACCTGCATTTTTAGGAAACTATTTAGCCTAAATATGCCTATGGTTTAACATGCATTTATATATATAAAGCTATGTATTTCTTCACTTGCTATATAAATGCAAAAAAAAATAGGCCTACAGGATAAGGGAAATAAATAAAATAAAGCGTCAAGGGAAAAATTAACCGTCAATTATTTGAATGTACAGAACAATTACATAATGTTGATAATGTGAGGTAAAAATGCAGCAGGGACTTAAACTAGTTGTATTTCTTGATGAAAGAGTGCCTTATGGGTACAATTCAACACGGTGCGTGGTGATGTAGGTTAAGTAGGCCTAGAATAATAGCAATGCTGTCACCAACCAAATCATAGGATCCTGTCTTTTATCAGTCACTGCCCAAATAGAACTATACTAGCTGAACACAAAGCTTTGCATTATTGCACCATTAAAAAGGGAAAAAAAAAAACTTTTCATTTGTACATGTGTTTGGTTTTTTACGTTTATTTGTCTAATGAAACATAGCAAGCCCACTTCACTTGTTCAGGATACTTACAGTATTCATGTATGTATTTATTTTTACCAGGAAGTCCCATTGAGATCAAACATCTCTTTTACAATTATATTTATAAAAATGATATGATAATATGGTCAGGTGTGACCATATTATCATATCATTTTTATAAATATAATTTATAATATTTTTATAATGTTTTTTTTTTAATGCATTTCTTAGCTTTATGTAAAGGTCTTTCTTGTCTCTGTTGCCTGTGTCTTATTTTGAAAAGACGTACCGGATACAATGTTATTACGTATTGTGACTAACTTCTCTCTCGGTGGTCTGACCAATTAGCTTGGAGGGGGGCGGAGCTCTGACAGACCACAACTATTTCTCCAGCTAAAATTCTTGTGTGTCCGGAGTCTGCATACAGCCTTTGATACCGCGGAGTTAGCTGCCTTTTTGTAACATTTCTGAGACATTTCTCCGTCCAACAATACGAAAGGGATGCTTCATCGTCACCGGCCGCGTACAGAGGCAGAGGAGGACCAGCGGTGACAACTTTATATCTCAATTCACTATCTTCCCAGGAGTATATTTCTCTTTTTTTTCTACTTCTTCTTTCGGCTTAAAGAAGAAGACGCTGTGTTCTGTGTCCTCCAGTAATGTCGGGCCGCTTTTAACAACACACTTTTCTGTCTCCATGCGGGAGAGGAAACATTTCGGAGTGATTTTTTAATTATTTTTTGCTACTTTTGTTCCAGGAAGGATTGTGAGTTGTCGTGTTTTTAGTACAGGAATGACTCATTTTTAGCCGTGCCTCCATGTAAATCTTTTTTGTCGTCCAGCTCTTCGCCCAGCGGTCTCTGCGGCTGCTACTGGATATACGAGGACTTTTTTTGCGCAGTAATTTGCTGTAAATGGATCGCCAGTGCAGTTTAATTTCCATTTGGCTACAACTGGAACTCTGTGCCATGGCTGTTCTTCTTACTAAAGGTAACAGTTGTACATGTTGGTTTGCGAAAAGGGGCATGTTTGTTAGCTTCTCATATCCGGCTTAAAACACTATTTCACAGCGATAAACCGAGACTGAATTTACCCCTCAGAGTTGAGATTTGAAGTTGGACAGTGTTGCTCAAACTATCACGTCAAGCTAGACAACAATTTTACCATTTAGCCCATAAAATCATAGAAGAAACCGGGCATAAACTACTGAGGAGAGTCGAGATAACTACTTGTGGTCCTAGGGACATTTATTTTATTTTTTATGATTTACACATTTAGTGGTTTAGTGTTTGTTTTATGGCCATCATGCACATTACTATTCTTAGATCAAACCCCTCAAAATTTGCAGTGTAAACAACTGAAATGAACGATTATTTAGACTTGATGGACTTCTTTGAAGGAAAGTTCCCCCCAACAGTAGTCCTGCGGGTTTTTGTCCAGATAAAGACCCAACTTAAATGTTTAACGATAAAAAATAAATAATAATGCACACATCCTGTCTCATTTTGGCTGGTAGGCCTACGTTTCACTCGGATAACTCCTTTTTAACTCTGGTTTTAAGCTGCCATTCATAGAAGACTGAGCAGGGCAAAAAGGCTATATGCCCCCCCCCCCTCGGCCCACAAAGGGGCCTCTCCTTTCTAATGAAATATTCTCCAAATGACCTGCCCGGGCCCTGGCTGCTCCAATCCTTCCCAGTGAAAACACTGACCTGATGAATGTTCAAAGAGCCACCACCACTGAGAGGAAGGAGCACACTTTGTTTCTACAAGCTTTAGCTGCTGGATTTTTTAGCCTAGGTTTATTTTTATTTTTTTTATGTAGCAGATGGAAACACAAGGCAAGACTTTTGGCTTTACTTTTTTTTTTCTCTCTGTTTATGGAGCTATTTTTTTTTACTCGTTATAATGCAGTCAGTCGCCAGCCTAATGAAGACTATATAGATATCCTACAATATGTGTTAAAGGTACACACACGCAACATTCCGATTTATTGTCCTGTGGAAGTATTACCACGGCACTCGAGGACACGAAGACAGTAAGAGCCTGGCATAAATACAAGTTCTCAAAGTCAATTCTAAGTCATGTTTTTGTTAGGGCAGATCCTTGGCCTAGATTTTTGTTTTGAAAAGTATATATATATTTTTTTAAAGAGGCCACGGATGAAGTAATGAATGGGCCCGTGTAAAAGCAGGCATCCGTAATAATAAGGTTGCTGGAAGCTCTTTAGATGGGACGTCAGTAAACCCTGCTGCACCCCCAGGCAGTCCTGACCACAAGTAAAGATTTGCGTGCAAACGGCGGAGAGGAGAGACTCTGCCTCGCGCTCCGGCCCCCCCTCCCCCCTTTACGAGTTTCCATTTGGGTTGAAAGAAACTGGCTTTCAAACAAACCACTAATTATAATCTATACACGGTTCCTGTTTTTATAATACAGACAGAAAAATGTATGATAATCTGTTTAAATGAAGGCTTTTTTTGT
The DNA here is from genome assembly GCF_010015445.1 of Perca fluviatilis. Classification (NCBI taxonomy): domain Eukaryota; kingdom Metazoa; phylum Chordata; class Actinopteri; order Perciformes; family Percidae; genus Perca; species Perca fluviatilis. The sequence goes on along the minus strand of NC_053133.1, from coordinate 6,238,881 downwards.
GCCGAATGGATGCACAAGTTAAAGTTACCTGGCTGTTTACTGCAGAGTGCACATCGGACACTTTGCCAGCACACGCTTTCAAAATAAAAGTATAGTAGATCACAGACTGCATTTCATAGGATTAAGTCCGGTGGTGTAGTCTACGTGCAGGTATACGCAGCATACCCACTAAGAAAGCTCCAGGATTTCCATATACCCACTTAAAAATGCCCAACAACATACATACATTTTTTTTTCTTCACATAGGCTAAATAAATGTATTTCCACTGCAAGGTGGTGCATAACAGTGTCAGAAATTCAGGAAATGAAGTCATTGAGGCTTAAAACTTCCCTGGGGGATGACACCCAGACCCCCCACTATGAAGGCCCATTCTGGCCCATATATACAGTATAGGCCCATACAGTATACCCACTTCAATACATTAGACTACACCACTGATTAAGTCCCCTAAACACTGTGGTGGGGTATACCTTCATATAAAATGACATAACTGTACTAAAAGTGGGGATGAAACAGCCCGAATAAAAAGCTGAATTATATTAATATATTTTTTTTATATTGGTAACCAATTAAACTCCTAAAAAGCACCTATAGGGTCCTGACAAACACTCCAAACTGCTATGCTCAAGTTCAGGCCAAGTTATAGTCAAAATATCGTTTGGACTTGCCAGGAATAAAGTATTGGTTTAATGCTATAAATACACCCAACATTTTTCCCCTAACCATGCCTTATTTTTGATTTTTTCCATTTCCAGGAGAAATAAGGTGTTACTGTGACGCGCCACACTGCGTGGCCACCGGATACATGTGCAAGTCCGAACTGAACGCCTGCTTCACCAAGGTGCTGGATCCGCTCATTGTACACTCTCCCGTCACCCATGGGTGTTTAGACCCCATCGTCAATTCGGCGGACATCTGCAGCAGCTCCAGGGGCGCGGATGTGCTCAGCGGGACCTCGACGCTGGAGTGTTGCCACGACGACATGTGCAACTACAAAGGCCTGCACGATTTGGGGCACACCAGAGACTCAACAGGTAAAGGAGAAACCCCGAGAGCTTAAACACCAACTGTCAGGGTGTTCTACCCCCCCCCCTCACTGAAACATGAAATTATCTTCAACTGGTTTTACAATGAGTGGACTCTGGGGGGGCGGAGGGGTTACGATTCCTCCTCAGCAAATATTTAATATTTTCCTCTTTGCTGTTCAAGAAGCAATATATTGAACTGTAGAGCTCTTCAGGCACTTTTCTGTTTATGGACATGCAGGCCACCCTTGCCCCCTCCTTACTTTTATTTTTCTACTTCCCAGCATTAAAAAAAACAACTTCAATTTGCCTTTTTAATGGGCTCCAGCTCTGTGCCTGGGAAGCCAGGGAGCAGCCAGTTTACCTTAAGCACTTGGAAAGAGATCAGATATATTCTTTTTTATTATTATGTGTGCACCATGTAATTTCCCCACTGAGTAGGAATGTGCCTTGTTGAATGACTATTCCCTGACAAGTCTGCGTGTTGGGCAGAAGTACTAGCTCCCATGGTTATGAAAAGGTGCGTAGAGAAACGGAGAGGAAGGGGCCCTGTCCTGAGGGGACAGCGCTGTTGTGACTCCGACCAGAGCACACTATATAGTTTATTAGCTTAAATTAATTTCTGGCTCTCAGTCTGGACAGGGTGACTCATTTGCTGCCCTTTCTCACTTCCTCGCTCTCGCCTGCGTGTCTTATTTTTCTCTTGCTTTGGTTACTGGCATTACTGTGTAGCAAAGCTTCTAAATAGGCTACAAATGGCATACGTGTATTTTAAATAACCATTTGCTTGAAAAGAAGGTACTGTTGTTCATAAATCTGTACATAATAATGTGCACCTGCAGTTAAACCGATGCTTATCTCTGTGCGCGCAGATCACAGCCGGTACCAGCCAGACGGTAACAACAGGAACCTGGTGACCCGGGTTCAGGAGCTTGCCTCAGCCAAGGAGGTGTGGTTCCGGGCGGCGGTGATCGCCGTGCCCATCGCCGGCGGCCTCATCCTGGTGCTGCTCATCATGCTGGCGCTGCGAATGCTGCGCAGCGAGAACAAGCGGCTGCAGGACCAGCGGCAACAGATGCTGTCGCGGCTACACTACAGCTTCCACGGCCACCACACCAAGAAGGGCCACGTGGCCAAGCTGGACCTGGAGTGCATGGTGCCCGTCACGGGCCACGAGAACTGCTGTCTGACCTGCGACAAGCTGAGGCAGGCCGACCTGGGCAACGACAAGATCCTGTCTCTGGTGCACTGGGGGATGTACAGCGGCCACGGCAAGCTCGAGTTTGTATGATTTCTGCCGGGGAACTATGTGACTGTCGCCTCCCCACAAACAGCCAGGACGGCCTCTTACTCGTTGGCTTGTTGGCTCCTGCTATTTTAAATTTTTTTTTTTTATTTAAAAGACATTCCAATGTTTTTCATCCATTGGGCTGTGTGGGTTTGTGTTTTTTAGTTCTTTTTCAACCAGAGGCAAAAAAAAAATACCAGACTGGTCTCATGCCGTGTGGTTTTTGCTAGAGCACTTTACTTGAAAATGAAAGGCGAAGCAAAGAGGAGCTGTATTTAAACTTGAGAGGGCAGGACTGAGGTGGAGTGAGAGCTCTGTGACTGCTCCTAAAGGATCCTGGACTTTCACACTGCGTGCTGAAGGATTCCAAATCTGTCTTATTTGCACATTTGTAAAAAAACAAACAAAAATGTTGTCGTTGCTTATAACAAGAATTTTACACTGACCCCTTATTTGAGGAGTAAAAAAAAATTCAGTGTTTGACTGTAGGTGTGCGCACACTCCTGTGTACGTTTCATGATTCAAGCTTATTGTAAAGATGAGATATAAATAAAAAAATACATATATGTATGTATTTTTTTTTTTTTTCTGATAAAACTGACCAGTGTGTGTCTTGTTCTGGGTAAATGTCCAACATTTCTCTCTGTGATCAGACTATAAGCTTGATTGTGAGTGTGAAAGAAAAACTTCCATTAAAATGACTTTTTTATTTATTTGGTGATTCAAGCTTGTGTTTTTACTTTAAACCTGAAAACATTAAACATTGACGGGAGGGTAAAGTACAATCCATGTACTTACAGTTTACATGTGTGGTCATAGCTATACGGCACAGTGTTAGATGTGGTTAAAATAGGGAATACAGAAGTGTGTGTGTGTGACAGGAGCATCCTGCTTTGGCAGTGTGATGTTTCAAAGCTAGGTCGTAGTGTGTGTGTGTTGGACCTGACAGTGAGGCCTTGTTTTACAGTAGAGCTGCTACTTTTGTCAGTTGTTCTTGAACCTTCTCCAGAGGTCATGTTTTCAGCTTCAAATAACTTTTCTTTCTCTCTCTCTCTCTCTCTCTCTCTCTCTCTCTCTCTCTCTCCTCACTGGCTGGATTTATCCTGGAAGTAGTGGTGCTATTTATTTTATACTCACTCTAATGCCTCTAAAGCCCCTCTATTCTGCCTTACTGGATTTCAGGGAAAACACTGTCCCTCTTATGTTCAACAGGGTGTCAGTGAGGATTTTAATATTATTCTGCCCTTATTTTAAACATCGCTGGTGGTCTCTATTTTTCTTGTCAAAAGAATCTAATGGAAACACTGTGTGTGTGTGTGTGTGTGTGTGTGTGTGTGTGTGTGTGTGTGTGTGTGTGTATCAATGCCTGATCCATTTGAATTATCTGTGCCATAGAGCTCCGCTGTCCAAAATCTATTAAAAACATCAGTGAGCCACACTGTAGCACTGGGTGACACCTATCTTCATTACCACTGTAGTTTATTTAGACTCAATCCCGCACATGCTGTCCTGCTGTCAGAAATACTAGTAATACTTGCTAGTAATACTTGTTTAAATCCGCAGCTGAAAATGGTCCCTGAGAAATGCAATATTTACATATTTTTTTAATGGTGTTTGCTAAAAACTACAGAGCCACGCTGTTTTGAGAAAGATTAGTTCAAAAGATTGACATCTTAAGCTCTTGCCGCTGAGGCTGAGTGAAATGGTTCAGAGGGACTGCCGTTGTTGGTTCTGTCCTTTGCGCTATGCAGCTGCTGAATCCGTCTTCTTTTTAGAAGAACCAAGAAGGCCGCGAGTCTGGATTCAAACTTGCTACTTGAAGCTCCGCTTCTCGAGAGTACCAAGCCTACTGTTAGAATAATTTACATGATCAAATGATAGACAGGACCACTGGAATAGCCAAAAGTTCATTTTACTTGAGAACACAACAAGGAGGCCTTCTCCGCACTAAAGAGTAGTAGAGACAGTGACCTAACGAAAAGCTCTCTACAGCCGCTTTTTATAATTACCGAGTGAAATGTAGTAAATCATGATACAGAGTAGATGTCGTCTCCCCTATCTGGTCTGGGAGGGCATGTGTGTCTTCAGGAATACACCGTGCTTAGACAAGGACAAGCAATGGTTCCCATGTTATCTTGTTTATAATATTCAGTATAATATTATTCTATGCAAACAGTTTAATAGTAACAAGAGGGAAAGCATGTATCATAATTTCAACACGTACACTCCGTCAGTGTAATATAGATCTACATTTTTGTGTTGGCCAGTGCTACGACGGAGCATCGGTAATGTCAGGATGTAACAATCGAGTACAGGAAAAGTTCAGGTTTTGAGGCGCTACAGGCAACTTACATACATTGCCATGCACGTACTGTATGATTAGCTTAGTGTTGGACTGTGTGCATAATGTCAATGCTGCAGCAGAGTTGTTTTTGAGACACTAAAAAGACTTTGAGCCAACAGTGCAGTGTGTAGAACATGCCAGTATAATGCAATCTGGGCAGTCAAAAAAACCATCATCAGTTATCGGCCAGTCAAACCTGAACTGGAGGACAGAGGCAAGAGCTATCAGTGCAATTATTATTATTTTTTGGGCATTTTAGACCTTTATTTGTATAGTACAGCTTAGACTTGAAAGGGGAGAGAGAGAGAGGGGGGAATGACATGCAGCAAAGAGCCACAGGTCGGAGTCGAACCCACAGCCGCTGTGTCGAGGAGTAAACCTCTATATATGGGCGCCCGCTCTATCAGATGAGCTACCCAGGCGCCCTATCAGTGCAATCATTGATGAGAAAGTTTGTTTAGCATCTCATTCTTTTTGAGGATGTATTCAGAAAAACCAAATTCATGTGGGATCAGCTACAGTCAGACCTTTGATCTTGTAACGGCAGATGATCTGTAATCAACGCCATCTCAGGATAAAAGCGCACAGACGACAAATGGAAAGAAATCCGAAACAAACTGAAGGCCTGTGCGCGAAAACAGAAGTTGTGACACAGGCTCCACTAAGTGAGAGAAGGCAGGCCAAATCAGCTCGAAATCTAGGGGTGGGGGGGAATTTTGATGTGCAAGACCCGGAAGAGCACGCTTAGACAACATGGATGACCTAAAAAGGCACTCCATTTCTATTCTGTTATAGACATGTTGTTAATGGAGATGGAACAGCGCTTCTCAACAGAGACAAATGATGTGCCAGCCCTTAGCCCCAAACACACATATTTTTCTGGACAAACAACTCCCGCGGCCCATGGCCCTTTATGGAATCAGTGAGGAAAGCCTGTCTGCAAGACTTTACAAGCTGCCGCGAAGAAAAGAAGAACGAGGACACACTATCACCAGCACTCAATGGCAATCCAATCCCCTCATAAAGCCGCACAAAGATGCATTTATAGACTTTTACAAACTGACGCTCCCCGTGACATCAGTAAGCTGTGAGCGCAGCTTTTCTTGCCTGGGTCGTCTTAAAAACTACCCGAGGAACAGCAGTGGGGACTCTCGAACCGGTAACCTGGCACTGTTCGCTATAAAAACAAACAAACGGAGAGAACAAAGGACCCCGGAAAGCGACAAAATGATTGACGCCTTCGAACTTAACCACAATCCATCGACCGTTTCAACCGCGTGACATTTGTTTACAGCGTTTGGTGCATTTGACAAGGTACAGTTGCAACTTCACCCCCAGAATCGCACCAAGTAGGACCAACTATAGGTGTGAAAGTGGATTATCCAGAGAAAATGGATACATATTTAAGAAAATATTTTTTTGTCATTCAAGTGAACTGACCCTTTGGGAATACAAGGAAGAACTTACAGGGATGATTTTGTATATAACCACAGGTGGTGCAACACCAGTCACAGGACCAGTCTTTAAACCATTATGGGACACTTGTTACTTTCCAGCTACGTTTTTGCTACAAGTACAAGCAGTAGAGCAGTAAAAGTTAGATTTTGACATTTTGTTTGGAACCTGGGGTTAGATTCCCGTCGAGCTCATTCATCAGGAGTTTATAAACTCCAGCTGAATATTTACATTTCTGGCAGTCAAAATGCCACAGTAATTATGACGGGGACTGCAAAAAGTCAGTGTATTATGTACTATGTGCGTCACACAAAGCAAGATAGGGCAGCTTGGGTTGAAAAGTTCACACCCCGTAGACTCCCCGGTCACCATGGTAACCGCAAGCAAGACATCCTGTAAGTAGATGGAAGTAGAAGTCCGCTTCAGTGAAAAGTGTGTGTCTCTTTGCTGAGCGCTGACCCTTGTTTCTTTCCATTAGGAGGACAGGAAAACACTATTAGCAGCTAACCACTTAACAGCAGCTTGCATTAGCGAGGCTCAGCCCACGCTCAGGGCCTCCCCCAGGACTATTACCCTTGTAAGAATAACAATGTCCTCTGCCTGGCCTGCCTAATGTGACTGCTGTTTTCTTAAGCCTGATTCCACTTTGCTGGCTCACACATGGGTGTCAGGTGGCCACGAGAAGTTCAGGAAATCACCATACAGGAGGATTTATTTTGATATGAGGAGACATGAGTTAAATGTAGGCCTACGCAAGACACAAGGGCACACACTTTTTCCTTCGTCTGCAGACTAATATCATGAAGTGGCGTATGTATGACACGCCAATTTGTATGCTATTTTGGCGTGTTATCAAGACGCATAATCGCTTTTTAGTGTGTTTATCAACGCCGTTCGGCCGCCATTGACCTACATTACGTGTGAATTTTCGCCGTAGCGAGTAGTATGAAGGGGTTGGCTGGGTTGGCTGGGTTGGTGGTAAAACAAAGGACTTTCACCCAGGAGCACTTGGATCGCGTCCCATGTGTGGCATTTTTCAGCCTTTTTTTTTTTTTTTTTTTTAAGCCTTCCCCAATGTTTCTTTCCTTAACCCAACCGTTTATTGTTTTCCTAGGCTTTTTTTTTTACTACACACGTGTGACGTTGTTCTCGCGATAGTACGGCACGTTCTCGCGATAACACACCACGTGGCGACGCCAAGTGGTGTGTATGTTTACATCCGCTGTATACAGCGTAGACATTCACGCGGATAGCTCAAAATGCGTAGAGATAACACGCCATTTGGCTTTAGGAAAGTGGCGTGTATGTTGACGCAAAGTCATGATGCCATGTTGTTGCTTTTTGCATTAATTACATGCACACACACACCACCTGGACCACCGTACACACACACACACACCACACCCATAGTCTGCTGCTGTGGCCAGGCCTCCCCTCCTGCCTCACCGACATCCAGCAGCCACAGCCAGGCCTCGACAATAGCTAGAGCCAGCGGCGTTGCCACAGTCATTAGCATCGGCCATTTTGTGTAGCACTAGGCGGTCAAGCTATTTGTATTCACATGCAAATTTAATGAGGTGGCTCACCGGCCTCCATCAAAAGAGCCCCAATTTGTTTTGAAACGACTTCAAGCTGACCCACACCACAGTTTGCCAAAGAAGTTTTATTGATGCCGATTTCAAGCATGAATCTCACTGTACTTTTTTTTCCTTCTTTTCTTTTCTTTTCAAATCCGTCTTTACAACTTCACCGCCACCTCGGCTGCCTCCGAGGCTGCAGAGCCCAATGTTCTCCTTCCTCAGGTGGGTGACATTTCTGAAGCAGGGTTAACTACAGTACATGCAGTGATTTCAATCTGTGAGGTGCTGCCTCTGTGTTCCCCCACCCACGCTAAACTCGCAATAATGCAGTAATAGTTCAGGAAGGCCTTGTTCCCACTGTGGCGGCAGCAGCATGTGGAACAATATATGAAGTGTAAACACACATGGAACCTGTTAACACCTGAGTGCGCAGTAATGGATGCACATCTCCCAGGGTAGTAACAGGCCTTTCTAAATCCTTGTATGTTTTACTTGGGTTACTTTCCTCCATGTCCCCTTACACTCACCATGTTCCACCAGCTCTCCTGTTCCTAACACGCAGGCCCGCACGCACACGCACGCACACACACACACACACACACACACACACACTTGAAGTTTGCATTGCTTTTCATATGATACAGTACTGTCAAGATTCATTGATTAGTCGATCAACTGAACATTCACAGGCAATAACAGTGCGAGAGCCCTAATTGTGCTATACTGGTAGCATGCTCAGGCTTTACACTGCGGCCATGAACAGAAGCTGCTGTAGCGGTCCCAGCGTAAAGCAATCATGGTCTAAATCATATCACTGATACACGAAGGCTGCTTACCAGATCCCTGACGACAAACAAATACAGACGTCCCAGAAAATAAACCCAAGTTGTCATTCCAGAAGACAAAAAATAAAATAAAAAAAAACATGAGGATTTTTAATTGACAAATCTGCATGACTACAAAGACAAATCATCCTCTGTGGTGACAGACATCCGCTGGAACAAGACGTGATCTAAATATTTAGCCAATTCATTTCCATCCACTGGATAAAACTACGGCTCCAGTGCATGTCCTCATATTCCTCCTCCCCCATCTAAACATTTACCCCAGTGTGTTGTTAACATTTAGATATAAATCTGCCCCCAAAAGAAAAATAATAATGTTGGGAATGTTTACAGGATGATCTGGGCTTCTTGAAGCTAAATGTCACCGTCTGTAAATAGCAAAAAAAGTTTTGTTATGTTCCTAAGAGAGGGGTTTCAAGCAAAGTCCAGCAAGAAAATGCAAACAGAACGGCTCATTTACACTCGTATGCATGTGTACAAGCCTGTAGGCATCTCTCTCTCTTTCACACACACACACACACACACACACACACACACACACACACACACACACACACACATACACAGAGCTTTAGGCCTTGGTGATGAGCTGTCACTGAACTGTCAGATTCAGGTCCACTTTCTCAGGAGCTTAGTGGATGACGTGGTGTCTCATGTCGTCCTCCTTGTGCGGCAAGGGCACTCACTGGCCCCTATCTGTCAGCTGGGGGCCGTGGGGCCCCTGAAGATAGATGGCAGAACAATGTCACCCCCTCCCTCACTGCCCTAAGAGGTAGACAGTAGCTACCTCCAACCTCATCCACTCACAGATGCCATGAATAGGATCATGTACTGTAAATGAGCGGTAGAATTTCTTGTGTGTGCGTGTACTTTGACGGAAGTTGCCCTATCAGTACTGTTGCCTTTATGAAGATATTTTCAAGGATTGCAAGGATACGTATCTGCGGTCCATCTGCCTCTATCCCTGCCGGAAGACAGCTAGTTAGCATGTCCATTCAAAATAGCTAAAAATCGATTGAGACATTGAGGTGGCTTATATGGATAGATTTGTCTGACCCCACAGAATCTAGCAATGTGCCTACAAATCTTCCGCTGCAGGCTAAAAACACATCTCTTCCGAGTTCACCGTGGATACAAAAATAAAATAATGAATATTACAGCTGCACTTTCATATGGCTCTTTGTAGTTTGGCTTATTTAAAGCTAATGTACTTGCACGTAGGCTAGGACTACTTCTTGTTGTCCGGAGTTTGTACCTTCAAGGTTGAAAGCACCAGGCCAGCACAGCCCGATCCGGCAGGGGAGAGTTTCAAGGTCCTGCTGCACTCCCTGCTAAGCTCTGCGGTGGCCTGCAGTGTCATGCTGCGTCCTGCTGAACCCTGCTGCTTCCTGCTACGTCCATCCATGCTCTGCTGGGCCACGCTACATCCTGTAACGCCCTGCAGTGCACTGATATGACATGAACTACTACGACTACCATTTGAAGTCACTGTTCCATTATTAATGTGACTATTATCGCCACTGTTCATCACATCCCCAACCGGCACCGTCAGACACCGCCTACCAAGAGCCTGGGTCTGTCCGAGGTTTCTTCCCAAGAGGGAGTTTTTCCTCTTCACTGTCGCACTGCTTGCTCTTGGGGGAATTACTGTAATTGTTGGGTCTTTGTAAACTTAAGAGTGTGGTCTAGACCTACTCTATCTGTAAAGTGTCTCGAGATAACTCGTGTTATGATTTGATACTATAAATAAAATTAAATTGAATTGAACTTATTGGAAGTCGCTTTGGATAAAAGTCAGATAAATTACATGTTATGTAGTGTGTACGAAATACAGGGGGTGGGAGAAAGAGAGACCCATGAGACCCCCTGAAAGCTTCTAAAGCTAAATTTGAAGGGGGTCTCAAATTTTGTCAGAAAAATAAAAAATATATTTTATTGTCACTAAAATGTTTTTAAGCTCACCATGCCCAGTATTCAGAATTCAAAACATTTATTCGCAAATATGTTCTTTTTTGATAAGCGGAGCCAGCCAGTCCTGTGCACGTAGCTATGGCCAATTAGCCATGCGCGCCAAACAGAAGAAACGTTGAGAAGTCATACTAAAAATGGCTAGCAAGCGAAAGCTAAACCAGAGTGTATCACTCACACACTTTGGGTTCACGTCCAAAAAGGTGGCACTCGAAGATGGAGAGGCACCGAAAGACGACGCTGGTGCAGCTAGCACAGTGGGCCCACTCACTTTCCAGAACAGAGGATCCTATCCCACCCAGCGACTCCCCAGAAAAACAACGTTTAGTAGAGGCCGAGTGCTAACTAACTAGCTAGGCTAACGTTAGCTGCTACCTGCTGCTAGCACAAGCGACTTGCCGGCTGGTTGGACAACGAAGCAGGTGGGCGAATGGAAAGACCGCAACCCTTGGCTTGACATTAAGGCAGGAAAATGGGGCTGTTTAGTGTGTAGAAAAGGGACCGGGTTTACACCTCGCTGAAGAATGGGTCAACGGTGATGTTACTAGCTCTGGTGTAAAGAGGCTACGAAAGAAGATATACAAAAACAGGGACAGCCTGGCCCGCACAAGGTCAGTGGAAATAGCCCAGATGAAGGAGAAAGACACCTTTGGAAAGTCGCACGTATCTCCCCACGTTCCGCAGTTAATACAGTTTTTTTGCTATGACAATTTTTTCAATACTTTTAACAACTTTCGTAAACTCTTAACAGAGTTAGCACAACATGTCTGTGTAGGCTATACGATTAACATATTTCTTGTTGCTTTGACACAAATTGCATGCAGTTAACACATTTAAAATGCTTTAACGTCTTTTACAAACAAGCTCAATCAAGACCAAAACAATGGATAGGCCTATGTACTCCCAAATTCACAAATTGCTTTCACACTGTAAGTCAGAACAGATAACAGCATGTTCTAAACCTAACTTATAGGCTAAAGTGTAAGGGAACAGCTGTTCACAAATATATGCCCTGCATTTTATTCCATTGCTACTGAGAAACCGCTGATTGAAGCTATGCAAATAGATCAATACCAGCTGATTCCCATCTAGGAAACACACTCAGGTGTTGAGGTTCTTTCAATCGCATGACCATATGTTACATAGTACATAGAGTAAAAGAGGGCCAATTTGATTTTTGTGTGGAAAAGGAACAATAAAGATGAACACAAAGAAAGTAAGAAATTCCTGCACAAGGGAGAGGAAGACAGGTGCCAGGACAATTCTGTCTCGTTCTTTTTTAAAGTTTAAATTCTATAAAGCTATTCTGAGATGGCTCTTTTTTTTTTTTTATTGAATTTCTGCAGCAAAAGAAACAAAATGCATACATTTACTAAACTCAACAAAACAAAAATGTAGAGAGGCTTCAAGAGAAACTGCAGTGTAAAACACAATCTATGATCAATACAATATACTGTTGTCTGCATGAGGGCAGACCTGACACATATAAAATAATGCAGTTTCTGTAATTCCATTAGGGGTGGGAATCCCCAGAGGCCTCACGATACGATATCATAACGATATTTATGTCACGATAAGATTTTATTGCGATTTTAAATATATTGCAATATTCTGCGATACATTACCTTTTTTCCAACTTCAAATTTTTCCCAATTTCACATTGTTACCAAAAGGAAACTTTGTCAACATCTGTTTTATCTAAAAAGATAGATTTCTCTGTTTGTTCATCTCACTTCAATTTTATTGCTACAAAATGGGATTGTCAAGCAGACAAACTGACCAAGACATATATAATAATAGATCGATACTTGGCAACATTCTTCGTGGCAATACTGTATCGATATACAGTATTGCCACGAAGAATGTTGCGATACTATGCTGTATCAATTTTTTTTTCCACCCCTAAATTCCATGTGATGTTACTGTTTTGTATGACTTTGTGCTATGATTGACTAAATTTTCCTGTTGGAAGAGAACATGTGTTAGTGTTTTGGAAGAATTATTTGATTTTGAGACATGTTTGCATTGTTTTGGGTAGACATAGTGTATTGTGTTAGTGAATTGTTGTATTTTGAAAATTAGTGTTAGGGTTTAGTTTTCAGTGTGTGATTTTGAGCATGTTTTGCCAATTGTGTGTTCTAGATGTGTTGGTGCTTTAAGAGTTTAGGAAAGTTGTTAAAAGTATTGAAAAAAAATTGTCCCCGCGATCGTAAAAAACTGCAACACGGACAACCAGACTCGCGAAGACAGCCTGTCTCCACTCCTGTTTGTGGACCTCAACGGACCTCCTCTGGACAAATTCGACCCAGTTCCATTCGTCAGAAGCTGGATTAAAGCAGGACGTCGCCTCTCTTCTTCCTGGAAACATGCAGGACGGCAACCATAGGAAGTCGAGCCAATTAAGACATCTTTGGTCTATTCTAACTTGAGTAAGTTTAATACTCTATTTCTTTGCAGTTAGTAGTTTTTTTTTTTTTGTGTGTGTGTGTGTGTGAGAGAGAGAGAGAATGAAGATATGGGTTGGGGGGGTTGTTGGGTTGGGGGGGGCGAGAAAAGAAAGGTGTGTGTGTGTGTGTGTGAGAGAGAGAGAGAGAGAGAGAGAGAGAGAGAGAGAGAGAGAGAGAGAGAGAGAACTCGCCGTGGTGATGTTTGGCTTATTGTAGGCTGTCTGTCAGCATCCGCCGTGGTGCTTTTTTAATTTGGAGAGATGGCCTGTTTAACGGTTAGGCGAATGTGCTTTGTGTATGTGTTCAGTGATGAATCTGTCTGATCGTATTTGCTGTAGATGGAGGGTTAAATAATGTCACATGATCGCTCATAGGCCTACTGCAGGCTCTCATGTGATTCCGATAGGCTGTACCTGGCATTTATTCAGTTGATTTGTAAGTGCGCCACATTGGTGCCAATTATTGTCATGTCTGCGTTGTAATGCACAACTTTGCCTCTCGTTGTTATAAAACAACGTGCTCCAAACAACTTTAGCCAATGCAACCTCCTATGTCAGTGTTGCTTTACGAATACTGTAGCATATTGGATTTTTAAAAATTGTTAAGTGCGTGTGTGTTGTCATGTAGGCTATAGACTGATTGTCTTGGCTTGCATCCATGAAATATTGTAATGTTATAGGCCTACTGCATATTGAGAAAATGTAGATGGGTATTGCGCAGCAGGCCAGCCTTCTCTACCTAACAGAGATTTGCCCTTTGAGCTGGCAGCGTAGCCTTGGGACCTGATGCTAGCTGGCTGGCTCTGATGTGTGTTCATTGGGAGTGTAAATCCCAGGGATTACCGGGCTGAAAGCAGAGAAGCTTGTGTCTCTCTAACAACGTCTCTCACTGAGCGAGTCTAAACCTCCTATCAGAGTTTAGGAAGTGGTCTAAAATAACATGCGTTTGGTAGGGCTGTGCAATTAATTGAATTTCGATTTTGGCTCCCAACGATCACCAAAATGGTATAATCGAGAAAAAACGATTATTTTGCCATGTTCTGTTTTGCAAGAACACTCTTATTTTGTCTCGTTTTCTGAATGACACGCACATCCGCCCTTCCCGAAGCCAGTCAGGGAGGCAAGTCTTGTGCATATCATCCGCTGGAATTTAAAAACTCAGCGCGAGTAAAGATGGCAGCAGCGTTTTGGTGAGCAAAAAAAGGCAAAACCAACTCAGTTGTCTGGGAACGACTAACGTTAGCTAATCCTGCGGTCCCTCTGCCTTTGCCCCCCCCCCGCGCCGTAGTAGACGTTGTATTCCCCCGACACGCTGTATTCACTTACTGTTTAAAACTTTTTCCAGCTTAGTGGGGGTGCATAGGAATAATGCTCAAAACCAACATGAAAAAACATAGTAATGTTCCCTCAGCATTTAGTTTTGTTGTTAAACTGTATGTAAATGGGACGTTAAATCACCTGTTTCACGTAACGTTACTCTAAGGTACCGTCTACGTGCTGGATTTTTCCTAAGGTTAGCTAGCAAATAAGCCCACTGACGGCGACGTTATTGTTGATATTTTGGCCCAATGTTTAGCGATGACAGTAGTAGTGGTCATAGTGAGTGAATATGTGATGTGAGATGGACACTGTGTTATGTCTGTGGAACTGTTCATTAGCTGTGTAACGTTATGTGTGATATCTGTAAAGCTGAACCGACTCACAGTAGTAAAACAGATTTTATTCTGATCCAAAGACTCTTTCTGTGAGATAAAGGACACTAACAGATTATACCCTGGACACTCACTTTTATTTGTCACATGAAATCGTTGGTGAAATATCTGAGTCAGTGTCCTCATTTAAGATCCTAGTGGCCTGAGGGTAGAGGCTCCTCCTGAGCTCCTCAGTGCTGGCCTGGTGTATCCGGTACCTTCTACCCATAGCCTGGGAAAACTCTGACAAACTTCCGGCAAATTTGGGATTTGCTCTGCAAGTCAGTCTGGCCATTCTGTTATGATTTGACACTATAAATAACATTGAATTGAATAGATGTTTCTTTTGGAATGTTAAAAGCCAAATTTGTTTTTGGGAAAATGTCTATATTAACAATGAGCAATCAGGGCAGACTAGTTAATATTATGCTGCTGACGGAGTGAGACATCAGTGTAGCAGAATGTATGGGGAAATAAACACATTTTTGATTATGAACAGGGAACCTGAATTGGTGAATTTTGAATATGAAAAGTGTGGTTCTATTGACTGTTTGTGCATTTCAAGGATCATTTACAAAGCAGCAGACACCAACATCACCGCCACCACTCTATCCAGACCAGCCGTGTTCCCTCAGGGAATGACTGGGTACTTATTAGCCAGTGATCCAGCACATGATGCCCCTTAATCTGCCCCCTATGGATGTCATGTCCTCCGGGTCAAAGTGGAAAAGGACCATCCAGATTGTTATCAGTGCAAAGTTCAAAAGCCAGCATCTGTGATGGTATGGGGTTGTGTTAGGGCCCATGGCATGGGTAACTTGCACATCTGTGAAGGCACCATTAATGCTGGAAGGTACATACAGGTTTTGGAGCAACATATGCTGCCATCCAAGCAACGTCTTTTTCAGGGACGTCCCTGCTTATTTCAGCAAGACAATGCCAAGCCAAATTCAGCGTGTTTTTAAAACAGCTTGTCTTCATAGTAAAAGAGTGCGGGTACTAAACTGGCCTGCCTGCAGTCCAGACCTGTCTCCCATTGAAAATGTGGGGCACATTATGATGCGCAAAATACGACTACGGAGAACCCGGACTGTTGAGCAATTGAAGTCGTACATTAAGCAAGAATTAATTCCAGTTACAAAGCTTCATCTGTAAGTGTCCTCAGTTCTCAAACGCTTATTGAGTGTTGTTAAAAGGAAAGGTGATGTAACAGAGTGGTAAACATGCCCCTGTCCCAGCTTTTTTGGAAGATGTTGCAGGCATCAAATTCAAAATGAGTGAATATCAGCAAAAAAAAACAATAATGTGTATCAGTTTGAACATATTAAATATCTTGTCTTTGTAGTGTAGTCTATTATTTGACAAAGCAGCAAATACAAGCGCTTTCATCAGTGGGTCATATGCTCAATCACCATTGTTTTAACTCACTCTTTGATAGATAGGAACTTAACAGATAATTAACTAGATGAAAATGTTACGGACAACACTTTTAAGTAGTTTGTCCTTATTTTAAAGTGCAAACATTCAATCTTGCAAATATTTAGGGGGGTTATAAAAAAAAAACCTTAAAGGTTTTTTGTAGACCTATTCCCTCCACAGATCTATCTCAGCTTGAGGTGCTAGACTGTGTCCTACATGTGTTTAACGAGTCATCTTTGATTAACTTTAAGTTAGCTTCTTTCTCCTGCCTTAATTTAACGAACATTGTGGAAAGACCCCTTTACGATTGTAAAGATGAATAAATCCTGGGATCAGTTTTCTGTTAGTATTACCTTTTTATATGCATACATAAATAATCCTAATCAGACTCATTCCCTTCTCCTCTGTAGTTTTAATATTTTATGTCTCAGTTGAAGATATCTGAAGAAATCCTGTTTCCCTAAATTCTAAGTTTCTGTGAATTTCTAAAAGGTAATCCTGTATTAGAGGATATCATACAATATTAAGTGATACCTGTATTTGTCCAATGTTTAAATCTATCTATAATATCTAATTCTTGTTTTTTTGCTTTCCCCAAATAAAAGTTGAAATCATTCTATTCCATTCACGAAAGTGCTTGGGTGGTAAACGTCAACAGGCAGTGACTGAAAAAGAAAAAGTAGCCTCTCTCTATATAGTAGTTTTCATCCAATCCCATGGATTCACAGATAAGGATGCACATATGTAATCCAAACACTCTCGCTTATCTGATCTTTCACATAACTCACCATTAAATTCAAAAACATTGTTCTCTTATTAGAATACTTCCCAGCATGCAATGTATCTGTGTCTTCTTTTTAGTTTTAATTTGAAGACATGATGTGGTCTTGTGATACTTTTAAACTACATTTAAAATAATTTCACTTGCTTGAATTGCATTTACCGTGAATGTCTAAAGGCTGCTTCTTAAGCTTGTCTACTATGTCTACAATTTTGAATATTCTGCCACAAGGTCAATAATTCAATTAAATTGTATTTATAGTGTAACATCGGTAACTTAACAGATAGGTCTAGACCACACTCTATAATTTATAGAGACCCAACAATTCCCCCAAGACGATGCATTTGGTGCAACAGCGGCGAGGAAAAACTTCCTTTTAACAGGTAGTTGGTATAATGGAATGCCATGATGAACAGTGGCAATTATAGTAACAGTAAAGATAATAGAACTATGATGACTACTACTACTACTACTAGTAGTAGTAATAATAATAATAATAATAATAATAATAATAATAATGGCTGTCGAGCAGGATTACGGCAGCAGCTGCAACCACAATCCAGGTGCCACCACAATCCAAGGAAATCGGTGAGGCAGGAAAGCACAGTACTCCAGGGAAGAAGCTAAGTTAGTAAGATGCATTAATGGGATGTGAATTAAGGCATGGATACCCGACCTGAGGCCGACGGGTCTCGACGGTACCCGACGGGCTGGGCCGGGTTCGGACAGATATTTAGAAATTATGGTCGGGGTCGGGTCGGGCTCGGTCACATCAGCGCGATAAGGCATTTGTTGTAAAATGATGCTGCGGCTCCTTTTTAAGAGGGCTCAGTGCGTGCGTGTGTGTGAGTGTGTGAGGTAAGTGGGCAGAAGAGAGATAGCCTAGAGAAAGAGGAAGCATGCGTGTTGTAGATCATGCAACCGGAGCCGGCCTCGGACAGAAAAATTCGGCCCGATCCGGACTGTAATGTGAATGCACACAGATGGGGAGAGAGAGAGAGAGAGAGAGGAGCTCAGTGTGTCATAGAAAGTCCTACAGCAGTCTATACTTATTGCAGCATAACTATGCAGCATATAAGCCCTAAGTATAAACTTTATCAAAGAGGAGAGTTTTAAGCTTACTATTAAATGTGGAGATGGTTTCTGCCTCCTGAACCAAAACTGGGAGCTGGTTCCACAGGACAGGAGCTTGGTGGCTTAAGGCTCTGCGGCTCCCATTCTACTTTTGGAGACTCTAGGAACCACGAGTAACTCTGCATTCTGGGAGCGCAGTGCTCTAGTGGGGCAATAGGGTACTATGAGCTCTTTAAAATAAAATGCTGCCTGACCAATAAGAGCTTTGTAGGTCAGGAAATTCAATTCTGGATTTAACAGGGAGCTAGTTCAGAGATGCTAATACATGTGCTGCAGCATTCTGGATCAATTGGAGAGTCTAAATGGACTTATTGGAGCAACCTGACAATGCATTGGACTCAATACTCTCCGGTAGAATGCAACATCTTTGTCAGTAGTGTTACCATATTTCTTGACCACTAGACAGAATATCTATCAATCAGATGTCTTACTCAGCCAAGAGCCTTGTCCACCCATACAGTTTACTTAGTCCATCAGTTGATCCCAGACTTGCCCCAGGCCTCTGTCTTCTTACAAGACTGTGTCCTGTTTCGAAACTGGATTGGCAGCGATAAACAGAAGTGCCTTTGCTTATCTGGCCTTTCTGTCTCAATATATGAGGCAGTTACCTAAAGCCCTCCAGGGTCAAACTGGCATCCAGAGGGCAAAGTGGTGTGGCAGGACACGTGTCTTTACTTTATGGTGCTTTGGGTTTTTTTCTAGGCACGTTTTGGGTGGCCGGTGATTTGAGTGTTAAAGGACCCCATCATTACCACAGTGTTTGAGGCTGTCAGTAGGGAGCTGCTCTGAGTGCTGTAGCTGAAGATTTCAGTTTCCATACACAATCTAAAATATGAGGATCTGTAAAGTTATGGTAACTATGGCAAATGCTCACTATGCACCCTTCCACCTGCCATATTGAAAACCACAATTGTTGAAATTCCCAACAACACTGCCTATTTGAGCATCATTGAGCAAGATACTTAGACCTATCATGTGGGCATCACACTGGCTGGCTGACTTTTGCAATAAAATAAAATGCCCCTTATGGCAAGTCAGTAAATATGAAAAACAGCTCTTAACTTAAAACCAAGAGTGCCTCTTCTTCCCTGATAGGAGAAAAAGGGGGAAGTGGGTTTCCAAACATAAATATGTTGAGACGTGGGCCTTGTCTCTGGGGATTGCCTCTGAACAGGTCAAGCAAAACAAACAGGGGGCTTCCTCTGTCCGCCTCTTACTGAGCTAGGATTTGGGAGGTTCCCTGTAGCTAAAAGAGCTTTAAAGACCCTAAACCCAATTTGAGACTAAATATAGCATTCCAACCTTTATCCTTCAATACAAGGTAAAAGATGTTGGAGTATGGAAAAAGAATCAGGGAGAAAGAGGGAGAGCAACAGGCCTCTACTCTGTGCCCTGCCCAGCTCTGCTATTCATCATCAGGTGGAAAGATTGTTTACTGCCGGGGTCAAGGTCCCAGGCACATGTTTACAGTCTCTCTCAGATGAGCCATTGTTGTTAAAGCGCACCCCGTGCATGAAACCGCCACACTGAAGATCATATCTAAGAGGGCCCCTTGGCCCTGGGGCCAAAAGAAGCACATTTTAAACAGATTCATAAGATCAAGCCACAAAAGGACATTTAAAACCCATTTAGAGTTTCAGGATAAGACATCCGCTACGCTTATCTCTTGTGGCCATTTCCCTTCTCGACCCTTTTTCATTCCCCCACATTAATGTAAATGTAATTTGCCCTTTGATTTGCTTTGAGGCATGCTGAATTAAACATAACGTTATATCTCTATGGCCACTCTTTATTATTCCATAACCCGTGAGCTGGAAGCGGGGGCTCTGACTTTCATTTGTTCTTTTTTCCAGTGTGGGAGGTTATGTGACCGCTCTAACCTTTTTTAACATTAAAATTTTCCCCCCTCTCAAAAGATCTTTGTGATAATCCTCTTCTTTGGTCCTTTGACTCCGCTCCCCTGTGGGGTGTACAGGAAAATGCTTTTACTGCAGCCTTACTTCTCTGCTTGCCTCTTCGTTCCCCCGTCACTCTGCTCCCCTTTCAAGCTCTGCAACACCACACTGTGCTTAGACCAGCTCCGTGCAGGAGCCAGGAACATCCTGTGTGGTGGAGACGATGGTGGCGTCCCTCATCTGTGGAGCATTAAGAGTGAGAAGTAGATTAAGGCTGTCTCCCCAGTGGACACTGGGCAGACCTCTGCAGTCTGCAGCCAGAGTCAGAGGGGGAAGGGGGGTATGAGGCCACGGTGGAAGTAATTAACTAAATGTACAAACCTCTTTTAACAGAGGAGATTTTTTGCAGTCTACTAATTGTGTTTTTCAAATTAGAAAGTTAGACATTTTACTTCAAAGGCATTAGGCCTAATTGTGTTAATTTTTAAATATATTGTTACAAAATCAAAATTTTGTTAAGACTGTAGGTTTTGCACCAAACACTTTTTAACAGTTAAAAACAACTGCATCAAACATGCAAAACCGAAAAATGTTAACTAAAGCTAATGTTCCATGGTTGCGGCTTAGATTACATTATCAAAAAAGTCCTTCATACACTGAATATATTAGGGGTTTGTATTTGGTGTGTCTATACAATTTAGCACTCTTACTGTTAAAGGATATGTTCAGAATAGTTAGAAGTTAGCAGTGGTTAGCTGTTTCAACTTGCCAAAATAAAGGATACAGTTACATCTTGTATCTTTGGAGCCAGAGTCTGGTCAGTATAGTGATCGACCGGTGGAGTCGCTGTATCAAAGTCCCGCCCATACATCTGCCCAACCAATCATGAGTCAATCACAGCTGTCAATCATGACGTGTCTCTCCATTTTAAGAGCATTAAAAGCATGATTTAAAAACTACCTAAAATGACAGAACCCTTCTTTGTGAAAAATGTATTTGACGTGTACTTTGATTTTTTAGTTTGGCCAATGTCCCATACAGTATTTCCCTAAATGTCTTAGTTTCTTTTAATACAATACTCACATGCCATATGTGCGTTGAAAGAATTCCTTTCTAAAGTTTAGCAGAAACGTATATATGATGCTAAATCAGTCTGAGTTTGGCAAATTAAGTGGGTATTTTCCAATGTTACATTGTCATGTCATTTTGGTACAAAATGTCCTCTTTGTGTGAATATTGTATCAGGATAGCCCAGCATTGCCAGGCCTATCTCCAGAGTGCTGTGTCAGCAATGTTTCAGCGCTGGAGAAATGTCTGGCTGCACAAGTTAACATTCTGTGATTGTAGAAAAAGCTCTGGCTTGTGTGTGTGTGTGTGTATATATATGTATGTGTATATATATGTATGTGTATGTATATATATATGTGTATATATGTATATGTGTGTGTGTATATGTATATGTATATGTGTATATGTGTGTGTGTGTGTGTGTGTGTATGTTTTTTTTTTTTTTTTTAAACCAGGCACAACCCACACAAGCCCCGGATTCAGCGACGGTGACCTTGCAAAATTGATAGCGGAAGTGGAGGAGAATATCGGCTGAAATAAGTAGCCAATGACAGGCTTTATCCCAACACTTTAAGCCACGCTTTCTCAAAGAGTGGTCTGCGGAACACTGGTGGTCTGCGAGTATATTTAGTAAAATATCAGTTTGGCAAATTAAGTGGGTATTTTCCAATGTTACATTGTCATGTCATTTTGGTACAAAATGTCCTCTTTGTGTGAATATTGTATCAGGATAGCCCAGCATTGCCAGGCCTATCTCCAGAGTGCTGTGTCAGCAATGTTTCAGCGCTGGAGAAATGTCTGGCTGCACAAGTTAACATTCTGTGATTGTAGAAAAAAGCTCTGGCTTGTGTGTGTGTGTGTATATATATGTATGTGTATATATATGTATGTGTATGTATATATATATATATATATATATATATATATATATATATATATGTGTATATATGTATATGTGTGTGTGTATATGTATATGTATATGTGTATATGTGTGTGTGTGTGTGTATGTTTTTTTTTTTTTTTTAAACCAGGCACAACCCACACAAGCCCCGGATTCAGCGACGGTGACCTTGCAAAATTGATAGCGGAAGTGGAGGAGAATATCGGCTGAAATAAGTAGCCAATGACAGGCTTTATCCCAACACTTTAAGCCACGCTTTCTCAAAGAGTGGTCTGCGGAACACTGGTGGTCTGCGAGTATATTTAGTAAAATATCATGTTTTTAATTCATGTAAATGGACTGCATTGAAATAGTGCTTTTCTAGTCTTAACGTCCACTCAAAGCGCTTTACACAGTACAGGCACCATTCACACACACATTTATACACTGGTGGCCCGAGGATGCCTTACAAGGTGCCACCTGCACGTCAGATAAACATTTACGCACATTCGCACCATCGGGAGCAATTTGGGGTTCAGTGTCCTGCCCAAGGACACTTTGACATTTTGAATCCCATCTAGGAATTTCCAGAATTATGCACAGACTTTGAGTGGACCAGGACTCCATTTGAGGACAAAACGCACATGTCAGCTCTAAGCTTCCACCAAGAGAGTTTGACAGCTGTGTGGACATTGCATCAGATGGGACCTGAAGAGGACTTTCACAGAAAAAAGTTTGACAGCCTGTTGGGTCCACACTCTGAAACTATTGATGCTGTTTCCAAAGACCTACAACTGTAAAGTTGGATTTTCCACACTGGTCTGAAAACAAAGCAGCACATCGCAGATATGAGACTAAAAGTGGTTACACACCAATCAGACGGCCGACTGTCGACATAAAAGCCAGTTGAGATGATCAGTCGGGTACCCAAGGTCCAAATAACTGCCTCGGAACACACTGATGCGACACCTACTTGAGAAACATAATACGTCTCAATAGCAGCAGGCAGCGCTACTCTGTATTGTTGCCCAAGAAATGAAAACCGGCAGCTGATTGGACGAATGCGTCACATGGGTTTGTTTTCAGATCTACAAAGGTCAGTTTAAAGATTTTCCTCAGATTTTGAGAGACTCTGGTCACGCTCATTCCGCTCGCCATTTCCAGGTGAGTCCCGACTGCCCTGCCTCCGACTGAACATGTCAGGTCGGCCAAAATGAAGGCCAACGGCTCCTCAGAGCTCACGGGACACACCGAACAGACTCGAGTCACTGACCTCGCCAGACTGTCCAACAGCCGATAATCGGCCCCGTGTGTCCCGGGCTTAAAACTCTCCAGTTTGGAGCCAGACGTGGCTTCACTGATGTCTCAGCATAAGCAGCACCATTCTTCCCATTAAGATGGCGACCGAGACAATGAGTGAGTAGGCTACGCCATTTCTAAAACTCATTTAATTTAATTTGGCTGTAATTTGTAATATACTGTTGAAGTAGGAGGCCTATTGTTTTGGGGGATATTTGGGAAGTTAAGTGATCTGTGAGTTTTTTTTTTTTAATTGGGTAAGTGGTCGTTGGTCTGAAAAAGTTTGAGAAACACTACTTTACTTCTATGTTTTAACCCTGTAATTTTACCTCCACTGATATGAATTGTGAGTAGGGTTTTCAGTACGTCTCTGCTTGAGCAGGGTATCTGGTACTCTTTCCAGACGTGCATTGGGGGAGTAGTGACAGGGGGGAGAGGGATGTGGGCACTGGGAAGACGGTGGTGTGGTGTGGGGAGGGTTGGTGTGGCAGTCTGGGACAGACAGGCATAATTTAGACCAGAGGTGGAACCTGAGAGCCCTGCAGTCTGACAGGAAGCACTGGCTTAACTCCTGTCCCATTTAGATGACAGGAGGCCCGACCTGACCTGCTACGGGTTGGCTTTGATGGGGCCAGGGCTAGCCTTAGCTCAGACCAAACAAGATTCAACTGGACTGTTCAAAAAATAAAATGTGTACTTAATATATTTTTATATATATATATATACATACATACATACATACATACATACATACATACATACATACATACAAAATGTATTCCAGCATTTACAGAAAGAACTGTTATCAAGTGACCGATATCCTGTCATTTGAAAGGATGAGCAATGATTACTGGGGCTTAAAGGAATAGTTCAACATTTGGAGAAATAATGTTGACTAGTAGATCGATGCCACCTTCTTTTTTTTTTTCTTTTTTTTCTGGTTTATCTGTGTTTTAAGCCCCCAACGTCTCCTTCCAGGCAGCGCTCCCTGGAAGGCACTAGGATTAGGCAATGGTTAGGGTTAGGTTCCTTGAAGTCAACGGTTGCAGCGCTGCCTGGAAGGAGACTTTGGGGGCTTAAAACACCGATAAACCAGAAAAAAAAGAGGGTGGTATGGATCTTCTAGTCAACATTATTTCTCCAAATGTTGAACTATTTCTTTAAGCTTAAAACACCATCAAGCCTTTTTTTAATCTAAATATGAAGCTATAGCTTAGCTAAATAACGACTTTAAACAGAGTTAGAAAATATGCCTACCAGCACTTAATCTTTTTTGTTTAATCCGTACATTAACAGAAATGTAAAAACGACAAGTTGTGGATTTAGGGGGAGCTACTTGCTGGAACTATGTCTTGCAGTCCTCAAGCATGTGCCCCACCTCGTAAAAAACCAGAAGAAGAACACTGAGTGATTTACACCATTACTTATGTTCTTGTTACTAAGTCTATAAACACTGCAAGCTGGCTGACTAACAGACTAGTGCCGTGTGAGAGCCTCTTTCTGGCACAGTGGAAACAAAACATGAACCCTATTTAACTGTCTCTGCTTTTATTATGGTATGGCAAGGATTCATCTATTAAAATGCAGTAAAAGGTCCTTTTACAGTCCCCTAATTACCAAGTATTTACCTGGTATTGACATAGTAATACTATTATATCACTAGGTAAATATCACTGGTAACAAGGAGGTAATTATAGAGAAACTACAGCTGAAGTATGAGGTAAAACCTCAAGTTGTGTTAATCATTTTTTTTTTGGTAGGGGGGGAATTTTAGGCCTTAATTTTATAGGAAAGCTGAAGACCTAAAAAGGGAGGGATAGGGGGAACAACATGCAGCAAAGGGCCGCAGGTCGGAGTCGAACCGACGGCAGCTGCGTCGAGGGGTGAACCTCTACCAGGTGAGCTACCCAGGGGCCCAATTACTCCTTTGTTTGTGCAGTTAACACCAACTTGTACCATATTGGTTCCACAACATAACTATGAAAAACATGAATATTTACTCATTAAATGAGTTGAAACTGTAAAATTAAGTATTTTTGTTTTTTTCTTTCCAGTTGATTACGAGGATATTACCAGTAAACTTGTAATAGATTACTTGGTAGCAGTTCTCGAAAGCAGGAGTAGAAGTACACAATTTTATCTGAGTTAATACCATCCTAAACAGGTCAGAACTATGGTACTTTCTTTGTTGAATTGATGAGTAATACTTGAGGTTTTACCTCGTACTTCAGCTGTAGTTTCTCGATGCTTATTACCAGTAGTAGTTATTTAATAATGTAATAGTATTACTATGTAAATACCAGGTAAATACTGGGCAATTAGGGGACTGTAAAAGGAAGGGTTACCAAATAAAATGCTGCATTCACTATGTCGAGCTGTGTTGAGTTGAAAGAATCCACGGTCTAGTCTGGAAGCGCCAGAGACCCAGGAGTCATGTGAAGCCAGGTTTGTCATTTAGTCAGCTAGAGCAGTCGTAGTTCATATAGGTCTCCCATGTGTGTATAAAAACAGGTTTTACCATAATGTGACCTTTGCTTAAGTTTTAACAGGTGAGCCTTAGTTATGTCATCAAAGTACCGTATTGTATGTATCGTCAAATAAACACGAGGGGAATTAAAGGTTAAAAACATGCAAAAGCATGTGTAAAAACACATACACGTATACAAAACACGTACAAACATCACCTCAGGTCAGCAGAACTTCACTTCCAACTTCCAGTCCCTTTTTTATATACTTATACAGTATATAACGTCAGAATAGTGAGGGGTGTGTGTGTGTGTGTGTGTGTGTGTGTGAGAGATTTGGACACTTTAGTCATTCACAGAGTGGGTCTGCTGTGTATGTGTGGGTGTGAGAGAAACAGTGTGCCCCTACGTACGTGTGTGTGTGTTTGTGTGTGTGTGTTTGAGAGAGACATATCCGCTGTTGGCAGGACTTTTCCGTTCTCACAGCAGTGTCCAGGAATTCTTCATCAGTCCGTTTCCCTTTTTTCGTGACCAAGGGTGTGTGATGTCATCTCCATGAATTTCAAACACTATGACAGCCATTGCTCTGGTTTCCCCTCTGGTGCTTTTTTTTTTTTTGCATATAACTGTCCAATAACAATCAAATTAAAAGCATTAATCTCCATATTCGCTTCTTTTAAAGGATTATGTTAAAGTTGCCGGTGTTAATACTGCTAATGCTAGCTGCGCTCTAGCTTTGTTTATATCTCATTTCATCCTAGCTGTGTCCAATTCCGTGAGACGGGGAGCAGAAGGAACAAACAGCTCCGTGAGCAAGGAGCCAAAATTCTCAGCGCTCCCATCCTCTGAGCTGCAGCTTCACCACAAGAATCGATAAAGTTTCATCTAATCTCATCTAAAGTCAATGGAGACCACATTGTTGCGGGAGGTGAAGTATGTGTGTTAGTTTGCCAGCAGGATGGCGTAAACTCCATGACAGTGCTGTGTCCTGTTGTAGTGTCCTTAAGCAAAAGCTGAGTTAACCAGTGTGCGTGTTAGTGCAGGAAAATGACGAGTGGAGGCGGGTGGCGGTGGTGGGGGTGGTGAGCGAGCTGACTGGGACATGGCAGCAGCTCTGTAAAACTGCAAACAGGAACCAGATGAGGTGTGATTAGTGCTGACAGGTAGGCTTCCCGTCTCTCTGCGCTGCTAAGGAGAGAATCTCTGCTGGGTCCGACCACAGACCCAAAACCGTCCTGGCAAGGCCGTAACTTTTACATCAGATCTCCCCAGTGGGGATCATGTTCGGTAAAATGGGTTGATTGAGATTAAATTGCACCAGGTCAACTTTATTAAAAGAATGATCTTGTTTTTGCATTCTGTGGAGGTCAGGATGTGATAAAGCGAGAAAGATTGCCTGTGAACAAATGAAGTAGCATCCCAACTATTGGATCCCAGCTTTATTATGGGTTGTAGAAACAATGTCACTCACTTGTAAGCATCTCCAGCATCACCTCTGGTCCGAGAGCTTTTCCTGCTGTGAAGAGCATCAATAAATGAACTAAAATGAAATTCATGACCACATTCTGGATCGATTTCCACATTTTCTCTCAGTTCCCATGGCCTCGCTGTGGTGAGCTTCCTGAACCCTCCTACTGAACGATGCAGCAGTTGCACAATTGAGGAGAGCTGTGGTGTGGTCCAAGACGCTTGGTCCCGGGCTGGACCGACCAGCGAAAAGCTCCCTCACAGCTAGTCTCTAATTAATTAGATTTGAGAGGCAGACACTGACACGACCAGGATACGACGGTTCTCACAACCTGCAAAGAACTCCTCTGTGCCACGATCTGCTGGTGTATAATCTAATTTAGGATGTTATTCGGCCTACCCCTTCGAGAGTAGAGGATGTGATTGCTGTCAGTGAGCTACAGTGTGTACTCGCTCCTTAGTCAGTCCTTCCAGAAAAATGTTTTTTTGTGATTGTTGCGGGCAAAAATCCTTCATTATGCGGCACGTTTTCTTAAAAAATGGGATGGAATGTGCGGGATATTTGTGCAATTTTCTGCGATGAAATTGCAGGAACTTGCAAAAATTGTGGGAATTTGCAAAAGTTGTGGGAACTTGCAAAAACAGTGTTTTGATGAAAAGGAGAAAAAAAAGTGATTCCCCCAACACCCTGCTTTTCGATGATGTTCACGTCGCGTAATTACATCACTTCATAACATTCCTGTGGCAACGGGGAAATGGCTGCTCTTGTGTGAAGTAAACGCAACATTTTTCAACTTTCAAGATCTATGTGACTTTTTTGCAACGAAAATGCGGGGATTATGAAATCAAGCCCCGCATATTTTGCGTCGAAATCGGCAATTTATGCGGCGAAAGTGCGGCGTATTTGAAAAAATGCGGGCCACGCATAAATATGCGGACTTTGGCTGATTATGCATTAAATTATGCGATCGTTTTTCTGGAGGGACTGCTTAGTATAACAGGATTGGAAGTTAAGCTCAGTAAGTGCTGGAAAGTAAATCCTTAGCCTTTTTTATTTTTTTTTTGTGTATTTATTTTTATTGTTTTCGTAACAAAGAAGTAGAAACATAATAACAATAGATGGTGGTGTTACACAAAACAGAACAGGTTACTTGACAGGAGCTGTCGACAAAGTAAATCCTTAGCCTTTTTGTTGAGAAAAGTTGACTTGCTATATTGGCCATGGGGAATATTGAAATGCCATTTAAAGCATTACACTCGTATCTGTTTTCATCTAGGTTATAAACTGTTGGCCTGTACAACCTGTCTGATCATCTGACTGCTCGTGGTCCTTGCCTCATGGGACTTTGTCATGGCGATGTTATCATTTGCCTAGATAGCAGCAATGAACTTGGTGAGTTCAAAGCCAATATAAAACAATGGAAAAACCTAAAAGAAATGAGTATTGTAATAAAATGGAGTGCAGGCTCACTCATCAGCTGTTTGGCTATCACCTTACCAATATTTACTAGTAACTAAATATTCATGCAGATGTACCGGTGTACCAAGTGGCTATTATTACTACTCATAACCTCATAGAAAATCCTGGAGAGTGATTTTCTATATTAAGTTATCTTTTATGCTTGTAGTTCAGTATGTATTGCGTTTTGATGTGCTGTCTTACATGCTGTTGATTAGACTTTGACACACACACATTTAGCAGTTCAGTGCAGTTCTGCTCCACTAGCAGAGTGAGTGACAGAGGCCCGCTGAGTGCTCTGCTAATGAAAGTCATTCCCCTGCATGTCTGTCTCCATGGTAGCTTTACCCCCCCCCAAACACACATCACAGCTCCAGTCAGCTCCTACCTGCTTCTCATAAAGCAGGGGAGCACTTAACCCCCCCCCTTACTTTCTTTTCTCTACAGTGTATATTCTCCTATTTCCTCGTTCTGTCCAACTACAGCAATGTAGTCCATGTCAACAAGTAGTAAAGTCTGCTGGGTGGGTGGGCCCTATGTGGAAGGTCATGGAAATGACAACATTACACAGTCACTGAAAAACTACAGGTCCTGACAAGTTCTTTGATCCAGTATTGTATATACAATTCTTACATTTCCTAAAACCAGTAAAAACATCAAACACACACACTGGATTCAAATGAACTTGTGTCAAGGTTTTGTTTTTGTTAAGTGGCATTTTCTTACTATGTTTTGATGGAATAATTTTCCTTCTACTGAAATGTTTGCTCTTATTTAATGATTGATTAATTATTACAAGGAAGCAGTGTTTCTTATTATTCCACAATCTCCACCTAACAAGCTGTCGCACCATACAATAATCGGTAAGCACATCTTTCTAGTGATCATTATCAAAGTAATTATTTCCTAACAGTAAAACCAAGCTTGTTATGCCAGTGTCATAATGTAATCACTGTGGGATTTTGCCAAAGTATTAATAATAATAATAAAGAAAACAAACCAAAAACTTGCCACGTTCCTAGTCTAATCATAGCTACAGCAGCAGCTAGTCAAAATCATTAACCTCACTTAATTTTCTTAACATTAGGGTGTTATACTGTCTGCGATGTGTCCAGTGCTTAACATTAGCACCCGCCTCCCCGCCAAAAGCGGGTAGAATGTGGCAGTGCCGGATAATGCAGTCACTCTTACTAGCCAATTTGGCTGGTGGCATAAATGCCTAACTATATTATCGTAACACTGGTCGCTGGAGTACTGGGCCACTGCCCGACACAGAACTCAATTTCAATTTTAATTCAATTTTATTTATAGTATGAAATCATACAATCATCAAAGAGTTATCGCAATACTCTTTACAGATTGAGTAGGTCTAGACCACACTCTATAATTTACAAAGACCCAACAATTCCAGTAATTCTCCCAAGAGCAAGCATTTAGTGTGACAGTGGCAAGGAAAAACTTCCTTTCAGGGAGAAACCTCGGGTGGTGAGGAAAACTTCCTTTTAGGGAGAAACCTGGGACAGACCCAGGCTCTTGGTAGGCGGTGTCTGACGGTGCCGGTTGGGGGTGTGATGAACAGTGGCAATAATAGTCACAATAAAGATAATGGAACTATGACTAGAAATAGTAGTTGTAGTAGTTCATGGCGTAGGAGGGCATTGCAGGGCGTTACAGGATGTAGCAGGGCACTGCAAGGCATAGCAGGGTGTAGCAGGGCGTAGCAGGGCATAGCAGGACGTGGAGCAGGACCACGGCGACCTGCAACCATGATTTAGGTGCCACCCTAATCCAAGGAAAACATAAGGACTCTGAGGGAATAAGCTCCCCAGAGCTAAGTTAGTAACATGCATTTCTGGAACATGGATGCACACAGATCAGAGAAACAGTAGCACATCAGCTGTAATCTACCATGCAGCCGAAGCATGGTGGCCTGGTCTGCCCCGGGAGTCACCTAATCCCACACACCACAAGCAAACCGTGGTGCGCACCCTCCCTCTGCCTCTGCCGAACCTCAAGATTCTGTTAAAAATATCCTCCAGCAATCTTTTTGGCGTGCGCAGTTGCATCTGTGGCATTAAAAAAAAACTTTTTGACAAGAGATTTGTAAATGAAGTACACAACAACAGACCGTTTTTAAACAAACTGTTTGCTCTGTTGTGTTCCGCTTCTTGTCACCAGGGGCGCGTGGCAACTGCTGACTCTGTTTGTTAAATGCGAGTGCGCTCCAAACCACTGTTAATGAATCTTTTACACCCCTGCATTACGTATGCAAAAGGTCTCACTTAATCGGTTGCATGTAGCGTTCGTCCAATCAGCTACCGGTTTTAATTTTTGGGCGACAATACAGATTAGTGCCGCCTGCTGTTATGGTATTACGTCTGGCCGCTTCGGTGTGTTCCGAGGCACTTTTTTGACCAACTCGGGGAGACTGATCAGTCCAACTGCCTTTTCTGCCGAGGGTCGGCCGTCTGGTCGGTGGGTCTGCAGCTTTACTTTATTGCCAGATACTGCAGTTCACTGACTAGCTGTGCGAGTAGTCGCTGGGTCACCAAGCTTCTGGACCCACTTATTTTGCATGGACAAGTCAATGTCAAACAGGTTTATTATAACAGAAAAATCACCAATTGTCTGCTGTGACTTTTAGAGCATGTATGAATTCACTTGTTAGTTTTGCAGAAAACATTACTCTCAGATAGAGCAGATTTTCACTGAAAAAAAGGCAAAGATTGAAAACGAAACAAAAAAAGAGTAATATAAATGGGGAAAACAAAGAAAACAAGCACATGTACAGCAAAGTGACAGGAAGGCCAGCAGTGTGCTTGCTTCAGGTAGACTGTCTCAGGCAGAGCAGAGACAGGAAGAAATTCCCAGCGGTGGGGGGGGGCATCTCATTATGATATCCTGTTACAGCCTGGAGCAGTCTACCAGCTACAGTTTTCTAGATGTTACAGACTCCCTCCCTTTCTCTCTCTCTCCTGTCTCTCTCTCTGCCTGTCTCTGTCCTACACAGGACAGTTGCAGGAACACGTTCAAGCAAATTAGAATGAGATGTCGACATCTCTCTTTGCTAATTCAAACATGTTAACCTGTTTTTCAGGACAGTTTTGTCTTTTTTTTTATTTTTATTTTGCCCCTTTCTACATATTGCAAACGACTCTTCTCTACTTTAGCCCCCCCTCCCCCCTTGCTTCTTAGTTTTTATTGCACACAATGATTATACATCATTGAGGGTGCTTTACCTTTTCATTTCCATGCAACCAACTCCCAATTACACTCATCAAAGATGAGGAGTGGAGGAGGGGGGCCGCAGGTTTGGTTACAATTTCAGACGCCACTAGCCCAATAGATGAATGGATGTTTTCTTCTTTTTTGTCTCCGCTGTATAATAAAAGCCAATGTTTTCCAGACATGACACTGCTCAAAGAATGCAGTAAAAGTCTGAAACAGATGCATCGCAGTGTGGTGAATGCTGGGTTGTTTAGACAGAGACCCATCGAGGCCTGTTCAAAACAAGCCCTACGACATCGCTGAACATATCCTCCCTGGATTACAGTTGGAGAAAACACCAGAACTTAATCGTGTTCTCAGCAGACTGGTAGAAATTCAGATCCAAACATAATATTGACAAACCAACGTTTTTTAAAGGTACAATATGTAACTTTTCAACATTAAAATGTCTAAAAACGACCATACCTATGTTATATATAGGGCTGGGCGATATGGAGAAAATCAGGTATCACGATATTCCTGACCAAATACCTTGATATCGATATTGCGGCGATATTCTAGGGTTGACAATTGGTGCTTTAACAAAATATCTTCACACTTAGATTTTTGATAAATAATCATCAGTAATGTGGACATAATGTCTAAGTGGGGAAAAGGCAAATAATGGAACAGCTAGAACAGTCTGGTAAGTTCAGAAAAGTACATCACTTTACTGTAATGTAAACCAGGAAAAGACAACACTTATGTCATATTACAATATCCAAAATCTAAGACGATATCTAGTCTCATATCACGATATCGATATAATATCGATATATTGCCCAGCCCTATTTATATATTTTTTATATAGAACGGCAGTTTAATGAAGCGTTGGGAAACCGAGAATATCAGACCCAGGCATTCTAGTCACAGCAATCGGCCATCCATAATGTTAGCTAGCTGCGTCTCCGTTAGCGCTACTGGTGTTTGTACCGAAAATCTCCTCCCTGCCGAATGTCTCCCCCCTTTGCGTTTAGCTGTCTTTACAGTTGGCTAGCTAAATTAACCCGACAAAAGGTGGGTTAAGCACCAAAACGAATAGTTAACCCTTGTGTTGTCCTTCGGGTCCCAGTGACCCGAAGGACAACACAAGGATTATGTACTTCCGTTTACTTTGTTGAGAATTGCTCTCTAAACAAGGGTTAATACAGCACCTTAGTTCTTGTTTGTACAGCATTTTGGTCAGCTTAAACTGTGTTTAAATGTGTTCTAGAAATAAACTTTACTTACTTACTTTACACAAACAGGGTTTAGAGAGCAATTCTCAACAAAGTAAAGGGAAGTACATAATCCTTG